>NC_080735.1:6223082-6527249 GCF_019097595.1 Hemibagrus wyckioides
ATGCAGCTCCCCGACACCAGCAGCACTCATGCAGCCCCACTTAAGGACACTGCAACCACCATGTTTCACTGTAGGCACCAATTGCTAGATTCGGAGCTGTAGAACTGCATGTGTTCTGCCTGTAACAGAGAATAAGTGATGGGCATGATACACTAAATATTTCTAACATAGTTACTTATAGAATAATTTAATCATTTATTTAGTGCCAACTCCAAGGGGCCAAGCACCAAAGGTGTCACTTTGTGACAGTCTTGCTCCAAAAGATAGCAGCCTTCAACTACAAAGATTATGCTGTTTGCAACAACAAGAAGGGTTGCAACGTGCAGAATGGAATAGTTTATAAGTGAGTTATAAAGTTTGCCTAGAAAGTGATGAACACCAGTTTTAAAAAGCTGGCATGCCTAGTGAAAATTTGTTATAATAATTATTACTCTGGCCTTAAATTTGGCAAAGAGCACATTATGGCGTGTTTAGGAAATGTAAAGGTAAGGACTTGGTAAAGGTAAAGAGTTGTTGCAGTGTCCTCCAATGCTGGGCAGAGTCTCCTGCTTTTCTAAAACTGAATAATTACAGACTCTGGGTTTCTGTCAGGAACAGCTGGACAGTTCCCTGTCAGGCCCAGAGAGGGTGCTGGCAGGCGAATCTTGGAAGCCTGCTTCTTCATGTGTATTTTGTGTCATGCCTTTTCAATTGTTCTCCAATTCTTCCTGTTGTATCACCTGTTCCCCATTTACCTTAATGTCTAGCCCTATAAATAGGGATCCTTGTGTACCTGTCATTGTTAATCTGTTCTGTGGACTTGGTTTTTGCCATAGATTATGTTAAGATTTTTAGATCTAGGTTTTGTTTTTGATTTAGTTCCTTGTCATGTCTAGTGTTCAGTTAGTCTACCCCATGTCTCGTGTTTATGTTAATAAAGCAGTGCTTCATTTTATCCTACATTTGTGTCTTACTCCATGGCGTGAGGACGAACACACCACCACGGAGGTCAGGGTTGATGGGCCGGTCATGACAGTTTCTCTCCAAATTTCTGCCTTTTCAGGTGCAGTGACTACACTGGTTTCACTGCAAAATATATTTATTTATTTTGGCCATTTATTACTAGTCATTTTGCACTATAATTAATGTTGGTGTTATCAAATGCAAATGTGCCATCAATGATTTATAATAATTTATAGTGGTTTGCCATTTATCACAAAAAAAAAAACATCAAAATTTAAAGAAAATGTCGTGCTTTACTCATTGTGTTGTTTTTGTGACTGGGCTAACCTTTACATGTACTACAGTCAAAAGCCCCTAGATTTCATTTGTCTCTGATTTGTGCATATATGAATGAGATGTTTCACTGAAGGGAAGTTTTTAAATGTATAAATACCAAATGCAGGTATGCTCTGATATAAACCAAGAGCATATAAGTTTGTCGCACAGAAATGTCCACTGCTTGGTCAAGATAACTAGTGACATAACTAGTGACTAGGCATTTCATGTAAAGACTGAATGTGAGGTGACCAGACCACATTAATAAAGGAAATTTAATTCTGTCAGAGTTTTTACAACAGCAGCAACATGGTTTCAATATTTTCAGGTGGACTTTGGGTAAAAAAGTTTGTCCAATCTGAGTTAAAGTGAAGGGAGGAGAAAGGCCTTAAGCACACAAAATACTGCTCCTGATGTAATTTGTAACATTTAACTGGATCAGATCTTTAGCTGATATTCTTTAACGTTTTTTATACCATCCAATTTAGCTATGGATTCTACTACAAAACAAAACATCTTAATGAACAGTAAGCATACAAATATGATGTATAACCATGTTACAGGCAAGAAAGTGATTTTGATAATAATATAGAAAATTAGGTAGATACACAAAACAAACAAGTATTTTTTAAAATAGTTTTTGAATTTGTATTTATCAGATATAGTATTTCTTAATTACAACAACCAATATTTACAGTATTTAATTTATTAATGAAACACATGTTTTGCACTAATGAAACTAACTAATGTTTTAATTACACTTAATCCACAACACTTAACATCCACATGTCTCAAGTAGTGGTTTGTACTTTCTGGTTCATCTGTAAGATGACAGTTTGTGTTTTTGTTTTTGTTTTTGTTTGTTTCTTTCTTTTTTCTAATTATCGTCATAAGGAAGGTTGATGAGGGAATATAAGCATAGTTGACGTAACATAAGTGATAATATGAGTTAAATTTTGTATCATGAAACTGACAAAACCTTGACTCTCCTTCAGTAAAAGTTAAATTAAAGTCTCCTCGCCATATCAGCAATGCTTTTCATTGTTATATAAAAAGATGCATTTAAAGTGTTTATTATTAGGCTTAATTTATGGCAGAGCATCCACCATACAAGCCTCTGTACATGAGACTATAGGAGTGGTAATGTGTTTATGTGAAGGATCATATTAATATAATTATTATAAATATATATATCGTTTATCACAATTCATGACAACCTTCTTATTTTTTATTTTTTCATCTCTGAAGTGGTATAATCATTGTAATCAATACACAATCTTGTTAAAATGATTTGACTATATTTCAGTTCTGATGTCATAGCTCATGTATGAATAGCAAAATTTTAGTACCACCACCGCCTTCCTGCCCCATGTTAATGTAACCTTTCACCACCAAGCACTTTAGTTTTTTTTTTCTTCCACATGTAAATAGTTTTGATTTGCGAGAGATTGTGAATAGATTTGTGTACATATGTGATCCCCTCATCTGATTAAGTATCACATTTTTTGGCTAGTGCTTCCATGGTATTAACAATCCTGTCATTACTGGTAATTTAGCATTCTAACTGTCTAACTGGGAAATGAAGTAAACATATGAATTTCCTTTAGGCTTGGCAGTCACGTGTCAGGTTCCAGTCATTCTCTGTTGCCTTCCCCTAACCATTAGCGTGAAGTGGGCAGGTGTTAGAATGTGGCCATCTGTCATATGACCTTGTGATTCCTGTCAGATTTTAGATGTAGTTTCTTGATGTTACTAGAAAACAAGTGATAAACTTGACAAACCTGATGCTTGGAAAGTACTGGGTATACATTACAGTACACAACAGTAAATAAACTTCCATATAAAATCCCCTGAAAATCAAACATTGTATCTTCATTAGACTGATTGTGGGGAATACCACAGAGTCTGTTTTAGTTTCACTTCTTCTCTCTTTTTCTCTCACTCTCTCTGTCTCTCTCTCTCACTCTCTCTGTCTCTCTCTCGCTCTCTCACTCGTAAATTTAACACTCTCAACAACACTAATTCATGTGTCCTTATCTTTGTTTCTGCATTGTTCTAAAATCACAATACATTAACATATGTATTATCTGTCTGTTTATGAAATCCACTGCCAGTAGTCTTGTGTAGAAAAGCTTGTTCTTTTGAATTCACTGGTAATAAACTGTAGGTTTGTTTACCAGTTGCAGACTCTGTGGAATTGTCACCCAGTAGCTCCAGGGAACCTGATTCAGTGAGCTTTGTTTACTGTTGTTGTGAAATGTTCATGTTGTACAGGTTTTTTCCAAACCATTCAGGTAGGTGGATAGGTGGGACAGGTTTTTACATTTTACGATGAAATTCTAGACACCTGTTAAAAAAAATTACACTGTAAATGTTCAATAGCTGTTAGCTAATAGATTTACTTAATAAGGCATATGAGAGCTACATTACTGAATATTTATGGAATTCCAGGAACATGTCAGTAATGACACATTTTACCGGGATGAATGCTTACATAAAGACAGTATCATGACTAAAGAGAGATCCTGGCATATCTAGTGGGTTTTTCCAGATCAGCTGATACTGAGTTGAGTCATAACTTTTGGTTTTGGTTCTTATATATTGTTCCAGCTCAGGAGCTTGCCTGTAGTTTGTGAGTTGATATGCACCAAAGAAGAAACACAATGCTGGATTATACAGTTTTCTTAAACCTGCTTACATTGGGTATTTATGTTTTTATAAATTAGTTCACTGTTATATGCCAAGCAAAATGTATACTTATACTTATTATTATTATTATTATTATTATTATTATTGTTGTTGTTGTTGTTGTTGTTGGTGATGATGATGATGATGATGATGTTGATGTTATTTACAGGAGTAAATGTGTATTATATTAATGTCCTGTTGTTCCTCAGTTTTGTCAGCGGGGATACTGAAGAGAGAGGACTTGAATGTGTCCCTTGGAGGAGATGCAACGTTTTCGTGTGAACTTCCGGGCGCTGTTGGAGTAAAGCAGGTCATTTGGCAGCAACACAGAGATGATGGCACCCTGCGCAGTATGGTCACTTTTACAGAGAGCTCTAAACCCCAAGTGGACGATGCGTTCGTGGACAAAGTGAATGTCACCGTGGCATCAGTCCAAAGTACTACTATTGTGATAAAGAATGTGACTTTCAAAGACGAAGCCTGTTATGTGTGTACCTTCAGTGTGTATCCGTCTGGAACCGAGAGGGAGACAGCATGCCTCAGTGTACAAGGTAGGTTCTGGATTATGTGGAAAAATCTCACATTTTATCATGTATAAGGCTAAAAGAGTGTTTCACAGAAGCTGCTGCTGCTACTACTACTACTACTAATAATAATAATAATAATAATGTTATAAAAACAACACTTTTAATTATGTTAAGCCTAAATAAGGTGTAGAAACTCAAAGACATAGCTAAATGGACTCTTGCCACACAATTTAACACAAATGTTAAATTCAACATCAAATAAACAATTACCTGCTTAATATATTTATTTGCCTTTTGTTTACATTGTAATGAAACAAAGCATGTCGTCTGATCATCCAAATATCTTAGTAAATTATTATATGCAATGGTATATTATTGTGTATACAGATGTCAGCACCTTACTATAGAGTTAATAGTCCAGTCCAGTAGTTTGTAGTCTAGCAGGTCAGAGCTCTTACAAATCAGAAAAAGCAGTAAAGTAAATTTAAATTGCTTTAACAATTCTATAAGACATCTGATTTTGTTGTATGTCATTTTTTGTTAGATAAAAAGCATCTTGCCATTATTAGCAGATTTTTTTTTTTTTGGAAATGGGAAAAATGGGATATGTCTGATATTAACCTTATTATTTGCATGCAGGTTTATCAGAAATCACTTCCCAGTTTCCGGATACACCTAAGGGGAAGGACATTGTTGTCTCTTGCTCAGCCACTGGTAAACCTAGACCGGTGTTCAGCTGGTGGTCTGAAGAGGAAGAACTGAGCGATTACTCATCAGAGACGTTCACAATAAAGAATGAGGACAGTACAGAAACAACTACAAGTAATCTAACAATTCCACATTCACAATTCAGTGGAAAATACGTGAAATGTGTGGCTAGAAGTGGCAGTATAGAGAAGAGTGTAAACATTACGGTGGAGAAACAGATAAGAGATACAAGTAAGAGCAATGTTATTTTGCTAATAAAAAAAACCCTGAAAATTTTCCCACCATAATTTCCCATCCTTTTAAATTCGCTTCCATGTGAATTATTAACTATTTATTTTATTTCCCTTTTCAGAGACTCCAGAGGCACCCAGATATTATATTGTTTCTGCTCTTGTCATGATCACCAGTGTTGTTATCAGTTGTGTTGTTATTCTTTTGCATCGGAAACGGAAAAGTAGGTAGCAGTACATTTCTCAGTCTTTGAAGCCTCTTGCGCTTTTTCATGTGATGATAGTCAGTGAAAGCTGAACTAGATTGAACTAGAGTTAAATTGAAGTATTAAAAACTGGAGCAAACTCAGCTTGCGTAATTCTGTTAAAAAGAAGATTTGAAACAAAACATCTATTTATCGTTTCTGTCCTATAGCTAGAGTCACATCTGCATCTGATTTATTATAGTTTGACAAAATTATTCTTAGATTTGTAGAATAATTAGAAGTAAATTCATAATTGATCAGTCTGTTTTTTGCACGTCTGCGTATCCAAATTTGTGTAATCTTTAGTAATTTACGGTTGTAGGTGACTGCATTATATATCATAATTAAAATATAACATCATTTAAAAGTGAAATATTCACATTACGTGCCATATACCACAATCAGTACATACAGTGATATACCAATATAGTATAGTATTTGTATTTATACCAAACTTCACCGTATTTTTTTTCACACCCTATAATGTATTGTGTTGTGAGCAGCCTTGTAATTAAATCTTATCATATTTTTTTGCAGAAGATCAAAAACACCTTATTGAGACCGTCTGATATACATTGACACTCAAAGGTTTTCCTCTCAGAAGTATGAGAATATTGGAATATTGTAAGAGAATTGAAAAACACTGTGAAAAATGAATGTTTGTATTGTGTGTCAGTGTTCACCTGGACTAAAAAAGCACTTTATTCAGATAACAAAGTCAAAACATATTTATTTATAAATGATTTTATTTTTTTTGTTAAATTATTGTTGTATTTGTCATCATGTAAATTATTTAAATAAACAACTAATATATGGTGTGTGTTTCTTATTTGTTCTCTTTTCTTCTTTATTCTCATTCTTTCTGATGTGTGTAAAAGAAAATTTGATTCCTGTTGTTGATAGCTGGGAGTGTCTGATGTGGGAGAAATGGACAGGCATGAAGACCTGAGTGACTTTGAAAAAAGGCAATTAGGTTGGATTGTCTCTGAGAATGCAAGGCTTGTGGTGCGTTCCCAGTCAGCAGTAGTGATAACAGTGGTCAGAAGAGGAACAAATTAGGAACTGGTAACTGGGTGTTGGGAACCCAAGTCTCATTGATGTGTGAGGGTGGCAAGGCCTGTCCTGTCTGCTCCAAAAAAACCCAGAAGGGTTACTGTGGCACAAAGATTTACACTGGATTTAGTAAAGTAATGCATAAAATCAGGCAGATGCAGGCCAGCAGCTTCAGGTAGTGTTCACTTCATACATAATCATGCTAGAGAGGCTGGTTTGATCTCCTGGGATTTTCACATGCAACAATCTTTAATGTTTAACCATAATGGTTCAATAAAGGTCAAACATTCAGTGAGCTGTTCTGTGGATGGAAATGCCTTGTGATGAGAGAGGTCAACAGAGAATGGCCAAACTGGTTTGAGCTAGCAGGAAGGCTACAGTAACTGAATTAACCACACCGTTCAACTGTGGTGAACAGAAAAGCATAACAGGTTGAAATCTGAGGCAGATGGGCTACAACATCAGAAAATCATGTCAGACTCCACTTCTGAGGACAAGAAGAGAAAGCTGAGGTGGCAGTGAGCACAGGCCCACCAAAACTAGACAGGTGAAGACTAAAAATATTGACTCATTTGATCTCAATTTCTGGTAAGATAGAATTTGACACCAAAATCCATGGACCCATCCTGCCTTGTGTCAGCAGTCCAGGCTGGTGGAGGTGTGTAACAGTGTGGGGAATGATTTCTTGGCACATTTTGGGCCATCTTGAATCCCACAGGTTATTGGAGTATTGCCACTGCCGTGAAGCAAATCATAGATTTATGATCATAGCAAATCACTTTTTGTATTCAGAAAATGAGACAGGGATTAAAATGGGATAAATATAGTGTGCTAATTGGTACCAATTACCTTTAACATTTTTATCTGAGAAAATTAGACAGCTCGCAAAGTACACACTTTTTTTCACATGGGAACTTCACAGAGCCATCATTATCTTACAAGATAAATTCATCATTTCATCAAGCATGAAGCCTTCCCAGAAGAGTGAAGGTTATTATAACAGGGGGGGAAGTGACTGTTATACTGAAGTCTGGAATGAAGCACACGTGGGTGGAATGGAATTTTGGTCATATTGTAATCACATATACAATTTTCAGATGTTTATATAATGAGGAGATAATGCTAGGAAATAAGCACCAAATGCAATTTGTCTGGATCTGATTTTCTCAAATGTGAATTTCAAATGCGAGATACAGGAAAATTTCTTCTTATTAAGTATTTTGATAGCATATTTTACTTATATGAGAGTGGAAGAGGAGAGAGCAAATTCAGAGCAATTTGCTCACATCAAATAGTCTCGTTGAATGGCAAATGACGTATTACGAATGATGAGATAAAAGTGCAGGAATCTACAGGAACTAAGCTATGAGATAAGAACAAATTTTATTCCCAGCCTGTGTTAGCGAGCTTCATGCGCCATCTACAGGCGGGATTTTGCAACTACTGGAATTTTTCTATTTCTCGAAATGACGTCATGGTTTGCTTGGCATTGACGTGGTGCTTTTCTCGTATTCGCGTGATCTTTTGACGTAAATAGAGGTTTTCTAAGGCTAATGATGTGACGTTTATTCTAATTATAACGAGATGGGGTTCTCTATCTTTCATGCGTGGCAGTACAGCTCTTCAGTACAATAAGGACTCCATGAAGGCAAGCAGGAAAAAAACTGACAACTGGGTTCAGGGTTCTGTTCCTGTTACCTCACTGTAGTCCTGCTGCTCTGCAATTCCGACTGATTTTTTAATTTATTTATTTATTTTTGCGATAATTTGCAAACGGTAATTCCATCATTTTATTTATTCTGTCAAACCGTTGTTTTATAATAGCTGGATGATGCAGATCAGATTGTTATAGGTAGTGTTTACACTATATGTAGTTCAAGCTGGCTGCTGTGTAGCGGAAGCTTTAAGCGGTACTCTCCACGTGTTTTGTCATCATCATCATCATCATCATCATCATAATAATAATAATAATAATAATAATAATAATAATAATAAGCAAGAAGAAGAATTACTAGACATCCTGTTGAGTGTTATTATATTATATTGCTGTATGACCGCAGTGTGTTTCCTCTCCACGTGTCTCGCGGAAGCGCAGGTGGAAACGCAGATGCTGTGGCGCCTGAAGGCAACTGCAGCGTGCGTGATACATTTAGCCATTAAACCTTAGCAGCAGCACGTTTCTGGGCGTAGTGACAACAATGCATTTTCAGGCGACATTGTGATAGGTCGTATCGGAGGGTGGGGAGACGCTGAGCACATTGAGTACATTTGACGGACTGTATTCTGGGTGACCTGATATTCCTCTGGATTCGGGTGGACAGCTAGAATCACTATGAATGGGGCTAGAGGATTCCTCCGACTGCGACGTTTTTATTCCAGCGGTCTGAGAGTCACTTATCACAGGACACTGGACAAAATCGAGCTCATGCTTCCGCCTAAACTCAGACCTCTGTACAACCATCCAGCAGGTAACACCATTTTATACAAACATATCTGCAAGACGATTGGGCTACAGGGAGTCAAAAATATTATGATAAAGTGTAAAATAAGGAATATTTTAAGATTAGCCTAGATGCTGAGTGCTATAGAAATGATTTGGTTGACCTTGATCAAACGGTGCTACTGGTCACATGTGGTTCATGTTAAACATGTTGCAATCCACTGCCATGAGCAAACATGTGGAAAAGATAAGATTTGCGAAAGCAAATTGATTTCAGAAGATAACAGAAAGTCACTTTTCTTTGATGGAAGGAGCTGCATCTCTCTACAGTCTTTCACAACACTTATTTGCATAAAATCATCAGATAGCTAAAAGGACACAATGAAAACTGAGGAATGTATTTGAGTAGTACAAAGGTTTTGTGGGCTTAATGCATTAGATATAATCATCCAATCATATGGCTCATTTGGACTGAATACTGAATAGGACAGTGTTGTTAGTTACCTTCTGGACTCGCACAGTCAGTGTAACAACTTCACACTGAGTTGATTATGCAATAACATTGACAATGTTGACCATCAGCACTTGGAAACAACATTAAACAAAGAACACATATGTTCATGCAATACTATACAATATCATAAAACAACCTTTACTCATATGGCTCACCACAAACTAATGCCATAAGAGAAAACATGATGTATTTTAGGGGGTAAATCATTTATGTATGACCTATGTGTTTTGCATAACATATTTTTTGTTTTTTTGTTTATTACTATTATTAATTAATTAGATATTTAAAGGTGTTATCTAGCTGCAGCCAGATTGTTCTGTTGTTGAGATTTACAAGTGCTTTGTATGTAAATTTGTAGGTGACCTAAAATTTGGTTACTGCCCAAGTTGAACTATGCTCACTAAAAAGTTAAACAGTCATCCAAATATACTAAAAACTACTGTCAGTCTCCAACTAAACTGAATCCTCCAATAGCACTTATCGTATGGGAGAAAATTAGGCACAACTTTTAACAATCTTTCTATTTGTTGCAGTTTGATGTACATAGCTTTGAGAAAGCCACTGAATAATCTTACACATTTGACTTGATGTGATATGTGTTTATCTCTGATGTAATGAATGTATGTAAATGTATGTGAAATGTTTTCAGTGTAAGTGATTTGTGTCCTTTAATTCCCAAATGCCCCCAGAGGTGAGGCTGGGTTTTCCACTGTGCCTACCGTCTTAGCCCCAGGAGGTTATCTATGGCACCAATTGTTTGCCACAGTAATTCCTCATGCACCTCCAATACAGACAAAAGATCAATAAATACTGTATGTTGTTATTCAGATTCTGTAGAGCTACATTAATTTTTTCTTGCTGTGGGTTTTTTGTTTTCTAGGACCAAAGACAGTTTTCTTCTGGGCCCCTGTCTTTAAATGGGTGAGCTAACTTCTCATCTCATCTAATCTCTCTATCTCTCCTCAGTCTGACTGTCTGAACCCTGCCCCCCCTCGCTCTCTCGAAATTGATATTCAGGCTATGAACTACTCAGAATTATGCTATCTGGCAGTTAGCTATTTTGGTAGTGACTTAGCTGCACTTATCCATCTGTCAGCTGCTTTGGCCTTGCTGAACTGGCTGTTGTTGTTGTTATGGTTTATATCTATTTCTATACACCTTATCTTGGAAAATTATGAATTACAACAGATTGATAAGTGAAATAAAGCAAGAACTATGTCACAACTTGGAATTGAAATGGACTTATTTGAGTTTTTTCCATGTCAAGATTCAAGAAGCTTTTATTGTCATTTCAACCACATATAGCTTACGCAGTACATTTCTCCAGGACCTGGTGCTACATAAACATGCCACATAAAGTGCAAAGTGTGCAACTAGGTGCAAACAGAGCAAAGGCAAGACAGTGCAAAAACAATAAGTACAAAAAGACAACACAAAAAACAGGACACTTGGCGCCAAAAAAGCTATGAAACAATGAAATGCAATGTGCAGTGAAACGTGAAATAAAATGAAATGATGTACAAATGTATGTATGATGTGATTTACATCATATGGTTAACATTAAGAGGGACAAATTATTTTTATTTTTACTTAAAGGCTAAATAAACAGAAAAGTAGACATTTGATAGTTGAACAAGTATTCACCCCCTTTATAACTAACCAGCTTTGGTTGCAAATTATCTTTGCATGTAACTTTACCAGGATTTGTCTCTATTAGGTTCAAACTTCTTGATGCTGATATCTTTGCCCAGTTTTTAGTAGTAGGCATAGAGCTGTGGTTTTGTTGGAAGGACATTGCCACTGTCTCCTGCAGCCTGAAACAGGCTGTCTACTAGGATTAGCTTGTTTATTTGGCCTACTTCATCTTGCCATCAGCCCTGATTAATTTCCCAGTCTCTGCTGATTTAAAGCATCCCCACCACAATACTTCACTGTAGAGACCAGGTCTGGATAGTGTCCAGGTTGTGGTTTTCCTGTTTCCTTGTAGGTGCTTCTCTAGTTGCCCTTCTTACCTGGGTACTGATTTTCAGCAGACAGTCTTCTCTTGTTTTGGATATAATGATGCTCTGCAGGATGTAACACTATTTCCAGGCTCGTACCAAAGCTTCTTTCAGGTGTTGTTTATTTTGGGAGTTTCTCACTGCAGTCCCCTCTTCAGGAGGTAAAATGCAGCTCAATTTGGTTACTGTCTGGTAATTGATTTGGCTAGTCTAATGCCCTCCACTTTTCCACCCCTTATGAAGTCCTTTCGTGTTGGCATTATGTTTTTGGTCATTGTCTTGCAGGTTGATGGAAGGTCCTCCCAGTTAGTTTGGATGCAGTACTATCTAGACAGAATGTTTCAGAACTGATTCTGCTGCTTCCCTCACTTCCCTTATGAGTTATATTATCAATAAAGATCACTAAGCCAATTCCAGGCAGCCATTACACTACCTCTGCTGTACTTGACCAGTGAGCTCATTTGTTTTGGATCCTGAGCAGAATCTTTCTTTCTCCACGATTTGGAATTTCCATCACCTTGTTAGAGGTTAATCTCGTCTCCAGAGTTTTTGTGGCTCAACTCTGTATTGCTTACTGGTGATTAGTGGTTTTCATCTATATTTCTATCACTAACTGTTGTTTTAACTGTTATTTGGGGATTTTTCTTCACTGTTCTCATAATCCCTATGCCATTAGCTGTTGATGCTTCCCTTGGTTCTGTTCAGTGTGTGGTTATTAGAACACTGGTGTTTCTTCTTTTAAAGGGCAGTCCAAATGGTGGTATTGCCCGTGTCCAAAACTTGGCTCTGATCATTTTTTGCTCTTGCTCAGGCTAGCTTTTCTCCCATGGAGAGCTCTCTGGTCCACATGGTCTTCATGTTTTTATCGTTTCTTTTGTATCGCCTCATACTCTTCTTTTGATCTCAAACCTAATCATCTTCAGTGTATAGCAAAAACAAAAGAATTGTCCTTGTCATCGCAATACTTTTGGAGGGGACTGCATAACAAAATCAAAATCTTTTGTTAATAATCACAACATTTTGAGTAATTTTTGTAGATTTTGTAGATTTTGTATATCAGGTATCTCAACACAGAACTGAACTGAGCTGGACACGGACACACACTCACACACACACATGCGCACACACACACACACACACACACACACCTCACACATACAACCGAGATCTGATCTCAACAGAGAAGCTGAACTATGCTGGACACACACACAACTGAGAACTGCTCTCAACAGAGAACTATATTGTACTGGACACAGACACACACACACACACACAAAAATTGTTCTGTTTGCATGGATATGTCACTTTACATTACACTTCACACTTTATATTGATCCTGTTTACATGTTAACTTTATTATTTGCACTCACTGTCAACACTATTCTTTTGCACAGAGTCGGTGTTATATGTTGTTTGTCTTGTCTTGTCATCCTGTGCACTTCTGTTGTATGTCTAGTTTTTACTAAAGATTGCACCTTAAGTATAGTTTAGTTTTTAATCTCTATGTTTAGCTCTGTTTGTCTGCGTCACCTGTAATTTGTCTTTATGTGTAGCACCTTTGGTCTAGGAGGAATGTTGTTTCACTCCACTGTGTACTGCATCAGCTATATATGGTTAAAGTGACAATAAAGCTTATTTGACTTTGACTTTAATATTGTGCTTTGCTCAAAACTAACTTGCTGTATGTAATTTTATTAGTTTGTGTCCTGTATTAATGTATACTTCACTACTGATATCTATGACTTTTTCTGTAAGGACAGGAACTTGAATGGGAAATACAGTTCAAATGAGTTACATTGTATTGCCAAAAGCTTGTGGACAGTTGACTACATGCCCATATGTGGTCTTTCCCAAAGTTTTGCCACAAAGCTGGAAGCAGAAAATTTTCTTTCTATGAGTTCCCTTCACTGGAACTAAGGGGCCCAAACCTGTACCAGCATGGAAATGCCCCTGTGAAATGTTGGTGTGGAAGAACATGAGTGGCCTACACAGACCACTGACCTCAAGCTCACTGAATACCTCATGGATGAATTGGAATGGCAACTGCATCCAAAAGCTTCTTGCCAAATATCAATGCTTGACCTCACTAATGTACTTGTGGCTTAAGGGACAAATCATCACAGCTATACTCGGAAATCTAATGGAAAGACTTTCCAGAAGAGGCTATTATAACAGAAAGGGGGCCTAAATATGAAATATCCAAAAGTATATATGGGAGTAATGGTCAGCTCTTCCCAAACTTTTGACCATATAGTGCACTTATAGTAAGTCAATTCATGTTAAAGCCTTGATTCTTCCCCTCTCTGCCTGCTTTATCTCTCTGCAGGGTTTGGTTGTTGCTGGTTTTTCTGATATGACACGTCCACCAGAAAAGCTGAGTTTCTCCCAGTCGTGTGTCATCACAGCCACAGGTACTGGATCAGGAAAAGGAGCTCTGGAATTTTAGGTTTGGGGTGGCTTGGGGTATCCTCTTCCATGAGAAGAAATAGTAACAGAAACAGTGCTACATTTTTTTTCTTCTTTAAAATTATTGTTAGTATATCTGAAATAAACCTTGTCTCCATTTGGGGTCAAAGATTATATACAGGACACTTATATGTACAAAAAAGTACTTGAATTAAATCCTTACATTAAACAGATGAAATATTCTCTGACTGATGGCCACAGTGGCATCAGTTTAATAATTCCAATGCATTCCTTTGACACTGTCTTCTCTGGAATATTGCAACAAGAGACCTTTACCACTGACATTTTTTCCAGGGAGCTTAGATTGGAATGCTGTATAAAGCATACTGTATGAGGTAGATTTGACAGTGTCACCACATGTGCAGCTATTCTAGCTTCATTCTGAACTGACAGTCACATTATTAAGGAGTAAATGGCTGAGCTAGAAGTGCCTTTTATGTATTTATTTTATATAATCCATGAAAGATTATGGCAAATTTGTTCAGCAAACATGTGTGATTGTTATCCTTAAGGGTTTATGATTCATGACTCTATATTTTAAAGTCATTAAAACCTGAAGTTGTATGCAAAATATTTAAAAATGACCAGCTATGCTCATGTGTTCATGATGCTGTTATAGGCTTCATTTGGTCAAGGTACTGCTTGGTGATCATTCCCAAGAACTGGGCACTCTTTGCAGTAAACTTCTTCCTGGGCTTGTGTGGGAGCATCCAACTTCTGAGAATCTGGAGGTAAGTGTGCACGCATCACTATATTTCTTGGATGTTCTATACTTTAACTATTCCAAACGCACAGCTTTCTAAAATACAGATTTAGTTTGGCTAGGGTATATTTGTATCTAAATTTTGATTAAATTTCAGCTCCTTAATTTGGAATCTTTTGTACATCAGAGTAAAAAAGATATGAAAATATTCTCTGTGGTTAATTTGTTTCTCAGGATGTAATATTAAGGGAAAAAACTTATATGAGGTGACACAAAGGTAGACTTCGCTTTTGTGTCCTTCATTAGCAGACAGTACAATAAGATAACTGTGTTGACCTTCATATCAATACCTGATACCCAATAAGAAAACAAAGACTTACACAGATAGGGAAATAATTCCCTTCAAAAAAACTAAAAAGTATAAAAAGAGCTGTGTTTTGTCCTCATGCACCGGATGGAGAGAAGAACCTCTCTGCAAGGATCACAGTTTTGCAGAGGGTAGTGGGTTTAAAGGTTTATTTTCACAGAACAGATTTGTTCCAAGTTTTTTTCCTCCACATTTTCACAGTGACATTAAGCTAATTAACCACAAAAATATTTTTAACCTCTGTTGTCCCATGCAAAAATGAAAGGAAAAAAAAAAGATGAATTTTTCCTTTTCCAATGCCTGAGTTTTTTTGGACTAGTTTTAAATATTTTGTCTGAAATTTTGAGATATTGTTGGGCTACAAAATTGAATGAAAACTGGTGAACATGGTTAACTATATTAGATCAACAGGAAACTGCTAGAACTTTGTCAGTTGCCTATTACAAGGCTCCTCTAGAAATGTTAAACTAGATATAATATCCTGTAGCAAAAGCCAAGTGTGATAGTCTCTCAATTTCAATTTGTATGAGGTGATGTGTATGTGTTTTACATAAGAGTTAAAAAGAGTTAAAAATGGAGATTTGGCTAGCAGCTTCTGTTTACCTTTCATTACTGCCCAGAACTGCAGTAAAATTACTACAGTATTCCCCTTTGTAGTAAAAGCCCATTTTGGAAACATGATGCAGATGATTTGAATTCACCCTCGCACCTTAAATGATGGCAGATATGACATTTTACCTGCAGAGTGAATTCGTTTATTTGGACAGTTCACTGTACACATTTTATATCCAATCAACAAAACCATCTATAAAATGTCAACAACTGAACAATAAAGTAATTCAGCACAAAGTTATAAAACTAGTTTATGGGCTGTTAAATGTCAGTAGATCATCTAAAGATATTTAACACTTAAAAGGGATGTGATACAACCTTTGTACTTTTATTAAATATGTTAAGGAAAGGAAAGAGGTGGAAGACCGAGTGTAAGGTTATTCTGTCCTTGTATTGGTGCAGATGTACTGTATCTCCTGATTTGAGGCTTCAGAGCAAGATCTTATCCATGGGACTGCAGAGAACTAGAAAAGTCTCTGAAATTAGCAGCAATCCACCACAGCTGGCATTTGTTATCCACCAGTAGTTTACACTTTCACTCACTCATACACTGACATTATAAGTATTCAGTCATGTACTTAGTCGTTATTTCTTTTGGATGGGAGAATGGTGTCCAGTTTGATGGTGACCCTTGTAAAGGCTCGGGCAGTCATTATTTTCTTTTAAAAGATTAAACTGAAATTAACCCCAGTTTGGAAACCATACATCATGTTTGGAACACCCAGCTAGATTGAACAAACCAGGCATCACTGCATCATTTTTTCACTTCATTTCTTTGAAGTACATTTAACACTATGCAGCTCTCTATACTTGGAGAGAAGGTATGGAGGATGCAGGTGGGTCCTACCGTAATATCCAAGATCGCTTACCTGATATCCAGGCTGCAGTTTATGTATTTATTTGTAGGTGTGTCAAACCAGGTTGTGAGCATGGGGGCTTCTGTCTCAGTTTGTGTTCACACTGAACAACCAAAATTATAATTATAATAATTAAAACCAAATGATATTGTTTGCACTGACTTGCCAGTCTAACGTAAGTGTTATGTTGACACTGCATGCAAGTGCCACTGTGATTATAAACACATGACATGTCCTGTATCTCTTAAAACATTTAACCACCGTTGTAATTGTTGTCGCAGGCTCAGTCTGGTATGTAAAACAGGCCTAAAGGCCCTGTAAGAGGTTTATAAAATTGTAAAAGTGCACTTTTAAAAAAAGTGTAATAGGAAAACCAGTTAGTGCTGGTACTCAGTAATGGTCTAGTATAGTACATTATACAGTGTATACAATGAGACAATACTAGTTTGTTTAGCAAAGGTAGATGAACAGGGACATTAGTCATTTTTTTTTTTATTGAAGAACTGTGCTAATGCTGTGCTAACAATCTCTCTGTCACAGGTATAATCAGCAGTTAAAGCAGAAAGATGATCAAGTGCAACAGTCCTGAAGCTAAAAGGAAGAGAATTTACTGGACATCAGAATGGATTCAATAAAACAGTGTGAAAAAAGCTAAATGGAGAAAGAACTGTAACAATATATATATATTGTTTAATGGTTTCTGTTTTACTGCAAATGTTAAGAATTTTAGATAATTAATTGCCTTAATGTAAATTGTTTGATGTAATGCATGAGTATAAAGAACTGCACCATTCATTTACGTTCCATGTAATGACTGCTGAAATCAGGCAGATACATGTTCTAATAAACTGAAATTTTTATAATCAATGCAATGATCTGTATTGGCAAGCATCATAAATGTGGTCATCTATTTCACAGAACCCTGGCTCATGGTAATTTTTCTAAACAAATGTAAAATATTCCTAACACAGTAAAAACTGTAACTGTCACAAAGTCATGTCTGTGTCACAAATTTATCTTCATTTTAGTTGATATAGTGTTTAAAGAGAGTCCTCCTTAAAATAATATTTTGGTTTAAAATAAGTTTAATTTTTTTTATTTTATTTTATTTAGTGTAACGGGTCACGTGACCAGAGTTTATTTGACAGCATGAATGTGTGTTGTGGGTCACGAGTGAAACATTAAACAGTTAACATGAATGCAGGGGTATGTGTTACGTGGTATGTGTATGGAGGTCAGTACCAAAATTCACCGAGAGGGTAACATTGAAGCTCTTTACAGGCTTGAATGTTGCCCTCTCATGGTGAGTTTTCAAATGAAGCTCTTTACAGGCTTAGAGTACAGTGTTTGTATTATTCCATTGTTGTCTTGACAGAAAAATGTAGTTCAGGGATGTGGGACAGTGCATCCACCATAACATTTTCCGAACCCTTTTAGTGTTTAATTTTAAGGTTGTAATTTTGTACAAACAGGGACCACCTCATAAGCCGTTGATTGTTTTTATACATACTGTACAACACCAGTGGGTTGTGATGCATATAAACGGTGAGAGGCAAAGCACTGGAGCCTACATAAACCTCAAAAATTGTAGCGCAAGCAATAAAGCCAAGATTCTGTTTCCTGTTCTATAGTGGAGTATTTTACCTGGCATTTGTTAAAGCAGGGTGAGCTCCACAGACTACAGCTGGCTTTAGCTAACCCATGCTCCAGCAAATAACTAACTTCCTCCTTCATAATTTTCTACTTAGTGCCATTTAGCCTATATGCATGCTGTTTTATTGGAACACTAGAGGTAACTTAAATATGTTGCAGCACAGTGGTCTGAGACAAAACCTCTTAAAAACTTACGAATTAAATGCTCCAGACCGGACTCCTGTCACCCAGGCAAAAGACCTATAAGGGGAGATGGATCAGCTAACAGACTAGAACTAGAAAGCCTACAAGGGGCTGGAGGTGCACATAGTACCAACCCATTATCTACGTCCCCAGTTAGTTCATCGCCTTTTCCCGGCACAGAGATTAACCCAACAGGAACTGGCTGTGCCATACACGTGTTTGATTTCAGTCTTAGAGTTAACTTCCCGTGCAAAATACTCCAATATGTTCACATGACAGACTTGAGTTTGGCACCTCCGATCAGGAGTACAATCAATCAGTATCACTCAGTTTTTCTTTAATTATTACATATGGGCCGGATAACTTTGCAGACAACGACAAAACAATGAACTGGAAGTAGAACCAGTACCTTGTCACCCACTTAAAATTTTCAGGGGAATGCCTTACAGTCATACCACTTTCATTTTAGCTTGGAACTTAGTTGGAACTTCATGAGCTAAGGTACAGGCCTTGTGCAGCCGCTCACGAAATTCACTTACATATTCTAAGATGCTATGTTGTCTACCACGATCTTCTAAGAGCCGCTCTTTAAGAGCCTTCAAGGGACCCCGAAAGAATGACCAAAGACCAGATCAGCAGGACTAAACCCCAGAGAAGCCTGTACAGCCTCCCATACTGCAAACACCACCAGCAGCCCACCCTCATCCCAATCCTTCTTGGTTTCTAGGCAATACTTTCTTAGCATAGACTAACAACTGATGGGACCATTCTAATTCACCTCGAGACTCTGGGTGGTGAGAACTAAATACTTGGCGAGTTATATTTAGTGTTTTCATAACTTGCACAACTTCGACATGAAATTTGTTCCTTGGTCTGTTTGAACAACTTTGGGCAACCAAAAAGTGGTAAAAACTTGACGAGCTTTAACCATAACCGAAGTAGAAACTCTACACAATGGAACTGCTTCTGAAAACCCAGTAGAAACACATTATGGTCAGTAAATATTGGTTCCCAGACATGGTTCTGGGTAGGGGACCAACACAATCAACCAGAACCTGGTCAAAAGGTTCCCCAAAAACAGGGTTGGGATAGAGGGGAGCATGGGGAATAACCACACCACATTTTAGTGCAGGCCAAAAAAAAAAATGTTTAAGAATGAGTGAGTAGGTTTTCGCAATGCCCAAGTGTCCAGGCCAGGGGTGATCTTGGGCTACCTGAAGCACATGTTTATGTGCAGAGAGTACCACAACCTGAAAGACACAGTCAATGGCTGAAGCACTACCAGAGGACATTTGCACATCAGCACATTTTGCTCAAAGAAATATGCTACTTGCCTCCTCCCAAGTTTCTCCCAATTGCTCACTGCAGAAAAACATTTCCTCAGGGAAGGGTCAGTTTCCTGAGCCGCTACAAGCTGCTTGCGACTAATGGGTAACACCAACAAACAAAACTGCCTTGACCAGAGGTTACAGACTTTAAGTCGCCAACAGGTGGAGGGGACACAATCACAGAATCATTAGCCTCTTTAGTAAGAAATGAGTCCAATGAATCCACAACATCTTCCAATAAATGAGCCTTAGCACAGGTTACAACACAGGCAGGAAACACAGTGGGATGGTCACACACTGGATCATCCAGTGAGGGACACTCAGCAACTTCCAACACAGGGAGAACTTAATCACCAGCTATATCGTTCCCCAAAATGAACGAAACGCCTTCTACAGGCAAGGATTGACATACCGCAACCCTGAAATTTCCTATCACTAACCCCGAACTCAAAAACATGGTGCAGTGAGACTTTCATAAACTGCATAGTAATCCCCTTACAAAAAACATGTCCCACAAAATGACTGTTCTGAGAAAGGTAAAACATGAGCTAAAACAATTGTGTGGCCTTTACTGACCAGGAAACAGGTACTATCAATTACAATGGTTGATAACTAGAATCCACGGATTCGACACTGGTTTCCATGGACATAGTATCAGTCAACAGTTTTAGCTAAAGCCACGCTCAGATTTACTACTGTCTTGTTTGCATTTTCTCCGCTTTCTTTTTAAATTCTCACAGTTTGCAATCAGATGACCAGGCTTATGACAATAGAAACATCCCACAGGACAGGGAGGAGTTTGAATGACTAGGTTGTACTAACCTAGGCTGTAGCTCAACTCCTACTTGAAGTTCTACATGAAGCAATTCAAACACATTTTTATAAGTAAGCACAAACTGATCTGCTAACAACAGCTTCAGACACCGAAGAAACCTTCCTCTCATTTAAATAAACCATGATGCGATCCAGCAAAAAAAATAATAATTAAATTCTTCTAACAAAAATAGCTCTTACAGCATCAAAATCATTTGCTTTACTAGAGGACAGCCACTTATCCAACAAGGTCTCCTTCTCTCTAGCAAATTCCACAAAGGTGAGAGAGGGACCTTTAAGATTTCTAAACAGTTGTTTATATGCTTCAGGGACTAATTTGTAAGCACAGTGTATGGCAGTTTTTACTGATACATATTGCAGACTATCCTGTAAGGACAATGAGGAACATACTTCCTGAGCTTTACCGACTAGTTTGCACTGTAGGAGGAAAGACCAGACATCTTTAGGTTAGTTTTAGGGAATGGCAATATGCTCAAATACACTAAAGTAGGTATCTACCTCACTCTCTCAAAATGGAGGAACCAACACAATGTTCTTACGTACATCAAAGACTGGTGTGGTCGGGGTGGAGCGAGCAGCATGAGCCGAACAAGGTCTAGGAACCAGCCTTGCAGGGAGCAATGGCAGAGAGGATAGTGGCTGGGGAGGTGAGGGGCGTAGACACAAGCAGTGGTCACTAAAGTAATCTTCATCGCTTCCAAGTCCACTTGCTTCAGCCTGCCTCCTGAGCCTCCAACTGCAGACGAGCGACATGCACCTTGACGCGGGCCTCATCCCTAGATACAGGAGATAAGGAGGGAGAAAAGGGGTCGAAGCAGGGCAATGTAGCTGTAGCTTCAACCTCCAGCTCAGCCAACTCTGCTTCTGAAACCAGAGAAACATCCACACCACAAATCACAGGAAGATCCACAGATAGTGAAAGTTCTAGAAGCCCCAAGTCCAACAACTTGGTAAGGACTTTATTCCTAATCTCCTTCTTAACCAGACTTAAAGAGATGGATATACCATAATGAGCAGCCACTTCCAATAAATCAACTTCTCAAATACCTCCAAACTAGGTGCAGCAACAAACTCTTGTAAATCAAACTTTGCCATTTCTAATGGTTATATAGTCCACCACATTAACAATCTCTTCACAACACCACAATCCCCTAAGCAGCCAAAAGGAAGCCAAGAAAACTATCTTGGACCAAGCAAACAAGAAAAGGGAAGAAAAGGATCCCAGACGAGACACCACTTGTTACGTTCCCACACTGGGGCTCATGTCTAGGAGGGGTGCAGGAAGTAACAGTGGTTGGTGCGAGAGTGTAGTGGAGATGGAATAAAATAGGTTAGATGATGAAAGATGGGATTTAATTTTTATTGTAAAACATGGTTGACAGGACACTGGACACAAAAATAAAAACAAACAGGGGTCTAGACTCACAAGGTAAGAGAATGTGGACAGTGCCAAAAAAAAAAGAACAGAAGAAAACTGAAGACTACCCTAGGCTGTATTTTAGCAACCAACCTATCTAATAGCAACAGCACTACCTAACACATTGGTCTAAACAAAACAAAAATACAGGGGGTGGGTATCAAAACAGTTGGAATACCAACATGGTGAAATGTAGGTGCACACATTCTTACCTGTTCTCAAAACCACACAAGCTAGTAGAACACACAGGGACACCAAAGTTACCAGGACTAGTAAGGTTTTCCCACAGGCTAGCATGATTAGCAGAGTTAGCAAAGCAAACAAACAATACACTAGCAGAGTTAACAGAGTAAGCAAGGCTAGCCAGACAAACTGTTAACAGGGATAATTAACAGATATAAAATATACCAGAACCATACCACAACAATAGGGTAACTAGAGACACCATAGCAAAGATAGCAAGAACCATTATCAGCATAGGAGAACAAAAAGAAGGCACCCTCAGGAAACAATAAAGGCAGGGTTGGAAGAAACAGAGAGTTGCTTGTATACATCAGACTCCACCTCCCCGGTCCGGTTCTTCCTCCTGATTTGTCCAAGTTGAACCTTCCCAGGCATTTGTGATTGGCAGGAGCTCCACCGGACCGGACAGGACAGGACAGGAGTAGGAACCAGAAACAGCAGAGGAACAGAGTGAAGAACAAAGGGTAAACCGGTAACAACTCTATCGGCACATAACACTATGCTGTCAGTGATTCTTTTCAGAGGAGGTGTGATTGCTTTTGGCAGTATCTGTTTGAAATAATATGTAGATCAGGGATTTAGTACAGAATTTTGATTTTAATAAGGAAATTAGTGAAATTGGTTCAGATTCTTGCAGGGAAATAAACTTTTTATTTGCTGATTTGAATATAGTTGTATTGTTATCTACAGGGTTAGTTAGCAAATTGTCATTGTAAAACTTTATTAAGTCAACAGTACTGCATATTTATGCTTTACATACTTTTATGGTGGTCTTATTTATAGTTATTTTGCCACAGTTAATTTGTTTACCTTGGCCTGTTCTCAGACTATGAACTATGCTGCAAGAAATGAGAGCAGCTCCTTCCCGAGTGGGATGGCGTGTTAGCATCCTAACAGGTCAGCTGTGCCCTCAAACCTGCTCTAGGTATCTATAAAGCTCACATTGTTTTCAGAGCACCATCTCGACATCCAGCAGTTTAGCAACCATAACCTGCTGAAAGATACATCACCATGCCACATGGTGATGAGGTCAGAGCATATTACTGCTTTGGACATTGCTAATTTGCACATCTATAAATGCTACTCTTACTAACCTCATTAGAACCTTTGTGTAAATCTACCCAGCTAATGGCACATGCCTTAAGATAGAGTGTCCTATAACCTGAGCTCTTTCAACTTTCTCAGCATGTGCGTCACTGAGGAGAACACACAGTGAAAGCAGAGAGGAGTGGTGCTCCATCAAAGAGCTAACTAATATACACTTATCACAAATAAAGCAATTATTAACTACTGAGGAAGAATGACTAAACATCCTGCACCCTGCACTGAATAAAATGTGTCTGCCATGTTGGTACATACCATAGTATATCTTGTAGTGTATATTGAGGCAACAAAATCCCTGCAAAAGATTTGAAAACAATTAAATAATGTTAAAATAACTCCAGTGACTTAGTGACTTAGATCACTGATCTGTTATGTTTTTTTGATTTGTCATCTGAGGTTATTTTGTTTGTTCACAGATGTTGATGTGATGTGTCATTAAGATTCTCATAAATGAAAACGAAGAGTTTACCTTCTTTTTCCTATTACCGTAACACACCAGACTGTAATTTCAAAGCTCAACTCAAACATCTCAGAACAGCACACATATAATAGATTTGAAGAGATATGAATACTAATCTTGTTACTTATTGTTCTTTAAAATAAAACTCAAATTTCAATTGAACTGAAAACTTAAATTAAATTATCTAATTAAGTTTATGTAATTAAACATAAAATGTACTTGCAATACATTATTTTTCTTATATTATTTGCTTATAATAAAATTTCTATTTTCTCTATTTTCTTCTTCTTCTCTTTCACTGTTGGACACAAACCACATGTTTGCCCAAGTGTTGAAGGGACAGCGTCACCCCTTTTGTTGTGGAAAGCCGAGGAGCACATGGCCACAGGGCAGGGAGGCTGAAGCGCGGCAAAACCAGAAGCCAATCGGCGTGGCGGCAAGACCTCCTCACCATCCAAGAGAAACAGGGAGAGTGTGATGGGGTGCTGTGCCTTCATAGAGGTAATTCATTCAGTTGGCAAATAAACTCATGCTTCTCTTTCTTCTTCCCAGAGCGTCTGGAGGTAAGTGATGACAATGAGGATGACTACAACACTCACTGAACCTGTTGTGTCCTGTCAACTTCCTGGGCAATACCACATCTCAGCTTCTTGAGGTCTGGGGCTGCATACTCCAAGAGCACAATGCAGAAGAATTTGCACCTACTCTCCCTTTTCCCTTAACCACTTTTATTTAATAAAAGAGCACTTTTCCACTACCCTCATCTCCAGCGTGCCTGTGTTCAGGCTTCACAGCATTGAGTCACTACAACGTATTTAGCGCTTTTCACTTGGGCAAATAGGTAATGAGTGTAACTATGAGGTAAGCAGTGTTAAAATATAGATACAGGAATTGTGATTAGAGCAGACCTAGTCTCTATAGATGTCCTGAGTTGTTCATAAAAAGATACAGGGAATGCATGTGCTTTTTAAAAATAAATTGATGACGTATTCTCTGGGCAGACACTTTCTCCTTTCTGCCATCCTCATAGGAACACATTGTACTATTACCTGAGATGCTGGCTATTGTGGTGTCCAGGCTGATCCAGTTACACTGCTTGCTGTGTGCATTTATGGTTACTATCCAGATACCAACATTCATCTTAAATAATGGCCTACCTGTGCTAACATGCATGTTTCAATAACCATATGCAATATAGTAAGGTTAACTACAAAAAAATTCAATATATATTTTAGATGGATGGATGGATGGATATATATAATGGTAATTGGATGGATATATATATATATATATGTTATTATTCATCTATCTATTACTTTTTTATGTTCATTTCATCATTTACAGTATGCAGGGTATGTTTAAAGATAAGCTGTATAATTGCCTTATCTGTTATATGGCCATGACATTTTGCTCTGTGTAATACGTGTCGTTCGAAGATTGGTTCATTGGTTTGTTTTTTGAGAATGTAATGCTCATCTCCAAGGTGCAGATAATCTGCCTGAGCAAGGGCTGGTATTATTTCCCCAGCAGCACAAATGGTCCATGGGCAAACATCTCATGTCTCAAGGACAAAATGGAATAATGCTACAGCAGCACTTTTATGTCAGCACACACACACACACACACACACACACACATGCACACACACACACATGCGCGCGCACACACACACACACACACACACACACACACACACACACACACACACACACTGTTTCCGGACAGAGCTGATCAAGTGTCTGGCAGTGATGATAAATGAGTTAAGCATTTTGCCCTGATATCAGTGTGTGAGAGCTTTTGAGTCATGTAGGAAGTTCCAAAAATAGCACGGTGTGTGATGTCATTGTGACTGCTCAGCAGTATTTATAATGCTGGGGAGGAATATAATGGAATATAATGTTGTATAAACGTATGAAACTAATGGATGTTCCATTTGTTCTTACAGTGAAAAATAATATTTAGCTATTTGAGTATGTTCGCTGAGGGGCAATAAGTATTCAAACACTTTTATTTTCTTAATTTTGTTATCTATTTATGCATCCAGTGTCTGCATCCACTTCAGAATTTGTTGTGTGATAACACAATTTATGTCTTTTAACTTATACTACATATACTACAAATGTAAAAATAAAATAAAATAAAATTCTAAGAATAAACAAAGATACGTTGTTGTTGTTGTTGTTTTTTAAAGATTAACAAACAATGAATCAATCAAAATTAAATGAATTGTTATCAATTAAGTACCTTTTTGCTAAAGCTGTATTGTGGAATAAATGTGGTCCATTCCTCTTGGCAAATCATCTTCAATTCCCCAAGACTATGAGGTTCCTGCTGATGGAATCTCAATTTCAAAATCCTCCTTAACATTTTATTGAGACTCAGGTCAGGAGACGGCCCACTTGATGTATGGCTGGGGTCATTGCCTTGTTGATCTTCTCCCACCATCTTCTATTCATTTTCTCACCAGATTTAGTTTGGCTAATAAGATGAACATTTTCCTTTAATTAATCCCAGCACATCGCTCCATTCATGTTTCTTTTTATTATGATTAATCAGTATCAGTACTGCTTGAAGAGAACCGGTCCCAAAAGGCTCTTCCACCTCTATACTTCACTGTGGCTATATTGTACTTTGGCTCACATGCTCAGCCCTTCATTCTCCAAACATGCTTCATGTTCCAAAGAGTTAAGATTTGTCTAAATGCTGTTAGACAGATATTTTAAGCAGAGATGGATATTGTGGGTTGTAGCAACAGAGATGATTGTGAAATTCATTGCTTATTGCTCATTGTGTAACTGTTTTGGTCAACAGTTCGGCTTCTTTTACCTTCCTTATCACTATTCTGAGAACAGGTTGTGTAATATTGCACGGTGCTTATGACAAAGTAATGGAAATAGGACACTCAGTACTGACAATGACAAAAGGCTTTTTTTTGTCATTGATAATAAATTTTCTGTAAATATATACAGTTAGTACATTCAGGCTGTCCAACTTATTCCTCCATTCAGCAAAGTAGTACTTATAACATGATTTATATATATCCTTGTCAGCATCAGAAAAAAAACCTCATGTATTTCAGCAATTGCCTACATGTACAGTATATATAACTACTCAAGTAGTTCTCTGTATAGCAGGAGCACAGAAAAACCATAAGGAAATAAGTATGAGGTGACTTGAAGGAATAATAAAATAAGAAAGACAATTTATACTGCCAGCAATATTTGCCTTGGCAAAACCAATGCATGTCCTGCATCCTGTATTTAAAAATAATAATAAAGTAAAGAAAAGAGAAAAGGGAACAAAAAAATCAGGAGTGCAGAAACCCATCAATCAGGGTTGAGGGTGCAAGTATACTATGTTTGTATTTGAAATTAATGCTGATGGCCATGAAGGCAAATGTGCTGAACAGACGACTGTGCTAATGGAGTTCTTTTTTTATTGTATTTGTAGTATTAATGAGACGTTTAGATAATACTGGATAATGCATCTGGTGTTTTTGTGGCTTGTAAGGTATTTGTATATATATTTGTGGATTCTAATTAGAAATTCTGTACCTGAAACATATTAACTGTACAATATATTTATGGCATTTATGATGCCCTTATCCAGAGAGACTTACATCTATCTCATTTTTTATACAACTGAGCAATTGCGGGTTAAGAGCCGTGCACAAGGGCCCAAGAGCAGCAGCTTGTTGGACCTGGAATTTGAACTCACAACCATCTGATCATTAGTCATTATTCCAAATTTAAGAAATGCAATGCAGAGAAACAACCATCAGGTAGCTATGGTGCAGTTTGATGATATTTAATAGAATATATGTTCTTTCCAGTTAGGACTAAGATCTTTACAGCAGATGGCATGAGGTTCCCTTAAATTCTGCAAATGCTATACATAGCATATCATGCAGCACTATGATTTATTATTGGGAAACCTTCCCTCTGCAGGAAAACCTGAGACGACCTTGATCATGCGCAGAATGGTGTTCTGTAATTTACAGACTCTTATCTGTGCATCCGCTGTAGCTTCAAAGACACCGTTCCAAACACATATGTAGAATTTTAAAAGAGAGGTGTATGTATCATGTTGGAAGTCTTGTGGGAGTAAAACCCCCTACTGCAAACCTCATCACAGTCAGCTAAACATCTCAAATCATACAAACAGTATTTGTTTTTGTTTTTTCATAAGTAGTGTAAAATGTCTCTGAATTGATTTCAAGATTCAAGAAGCTTTATTGTCATTTCAACCACATATAGCTGACGCAGTACATAGTGAAATGAAACAACGTTTCTCCAGGACCTGGTGCTACATAAACATACAACATAAAGACCAAATACGGAAAAAAAACAACAACACAGAGCTAGGACCAAGGTTTAAGTCCTAGACACATAAAGTGCAAAGTGTGCAACCTGTGTGCATACAAAGCAATGACAAGACAGTGCAAAAACAGTAGGTACAAAAGAAAAAGTCAACACAAAAACAAGACACTTAGCGCCGAAAGAAAAAGAACGTGTAGTGAAAGGTAAAAAAAAATGAAATGGAATAAAAAAGAAATGATGTACAGAGTAGCAGTGGTTGAGGTAGTGCAAATAGAATAGGCATAAAAATAAATATAAACATAGCAGCGTAATGAAATAATAACAGGGTTTGAGGTAGTGCAATAAATAGTGAACAATATAAGTTATGTGTGTGTGTCCACACAGGTGAAAGAGAGTGTGTGTGTATGTGTGTGTATGTGTGTGAGAAAGACAGAGACTTTTGTACAGTTCAGTTCTCTTAAATCTTGTACAGTTCTGGGTGTATGTGTGTGTGTGTGTGTGTGTGAGAGAGAGAGAGAGTTTTTTGTACAGTTCAGTCCTGGTTGTTGAGGAGCCTGATGGCTTGAGGAAAGAATCTATTACACAGTCTGGTTGTGAGGGCCCGAATGCTCCGGTACCTCTTCCCAGATGGCAGGAGAGTGTGTGTGTGAGGGGTGTGTGGGGTCAGCCACAATGCTGTTAGCTATCAAATGTCCGTGATAGTTGGAAGAGAGACTCAGATAATCTTTTCAATAAATTTACAAAATTCATACCATGAAAATTCTATGGACATCTGTCACTGGAGCTTTACAGACAATATACAGTATATAATATTTATATACAATGTAAATTGGTACAGCGGTAGCTCAAGTGGTTAAGGCTCTGGGTTGTTGACTGGAAGATTGGGGTTCAAGCCCCAGCACTGCCAAGCTGCCACTGTTGGGACCTTGAGTAAGGCCCCCAATCAACCCTGCTCCAGGGGCATCATGGCTGAACCTGCTCTTTTTCCCCAACCCCCAAGGATGGTATATTTGAAGAAAGAATTTCAACAAAGGCTACTTAACTTACAGACCTACCAAAAAAGGTGTTGTTTCCTTCAGGATTATGTGATCAATGATTTGTGCTATGTATAAATTGAAAATGTCACTTAAATACCAAAAATTACACATTTTTAGCTCATTTAATTGAAATAATGGAATTTCCATGAAAAAAATCATTTTAATTACATCTAAAACTGTAAAAAGCAACTACTTGTCATATGTATGGCCAATGTTAAATAGTCTGCTGTTCAATAATCTGATATTGAGTTAATAAGAAATATCCTTTAAATTTAAATGTTAGCTACTGGAATTAAAAACAGGCCACCTTAGTTAAATATAGCCCCACGTTCCTACAACATGCTTTTTTAAATTAGTTGGAGTTCATGCCTTCTGGGGAGGACACCTACATTTATATGAGCTTTTGCTTACTCCAGCAACCTGAAACATTTTTCTGAAATAGAACCAAAAATGTTCCTCATTAAGTTGGACTCTGCAGTCCAGTGGCTTATCATTATTCAGATGCACATGGATAGAGCATTAAATATGTTGTAACAAACTGGCACGATTCTTGTTGGGTTTTGTTTCACCTTGAACTAAAGAATAATATTAGTTAAAGGCACTTTAAAATGCTTAAAAATTAAAAGTCTAGTTAGATCTATTTGGGCTAGTATGCTGACAATGGTAGATCACAAAATGACCTAAGAATGAAACAAAAATAGGGGAAAATGTCTTTTCAAAGAAAGTGTACATAATGGAATAAGCCTGATAGAAAACGGTTACCTGACTCCTGCCTGTTAATCTACTTAAACTAAACAACCATAACACATATTTAAAATGATGTAATTCAGGGGATTGTAGACTAAGTTGAGCCTGTATGTAATGCAGAGAATGATGCACAGCCAGTGCCAGAAATAAATATTACTTCTCCTAAGAATCCCATGTTCATCATTCACCCAGATGTAGTTGCTGTGACAATGAAAGCAGTGACTCAGCAAAAGCTATCATGATGTCAGATATGACTTATGCACACACACACAGACACACAGAGAGAGAGAGAGAGAGATACGGAGAGAGAGATACAGAGAGAGAGATACAGAGAGAGAGAGAGAGAGAGAGACAGATACAAAGTGAGAGAGAGAGAGAGAGAGAGAGAGAGAGAGAGAAAAAGAGACAGATACAGAGAGAGAGAGAGAGAGAGAGAGAGAGGTTCTGTAAAATGAGAGTCACTTTATAGATAATGGGTAAGATTATTAATATTGAACGGGAAAAAAAGTTATTTCTGAGCTCACTCACATGCCACATTATAAAAGTCCAACCAGGATGTTGTCCGTTTTTCCGTTTTTTCTTTTTCTTTTGCATTTGTTTTTCGGTTAAATTCTGTTGGTTACAATATTACATTAAAGGTTAAATTAAAGGAAAAACATCGACATGATATACCTTAACATTGCGAAAAGCTGCTGTATTATACAGTCCCTTCCAAAAGTATTTGAATGGTCAGACCAGTCCTTTTGTTTTTACTTTAAACTGAAGACACTGTGATCAAAAGATAAAAATTAGATGATAGATCAGCATGTCAGCTTGAACTTCTTGACACCTAAATATGTTAAACAACTTAGAACATGGCACCTTAGGAGTGCATATGTAATGAAACATACTTAGATTCAAGATTGAAGTAAAGTAAAAAATAAATAACACTTAATATTTGTTTGCATTATTGCTTGCAATAACTTCAGGTTGACATTAACAATTATTCTTTTGTGGTGCTTTTCTAGGCTTGTAACTCTTTCAGTAATCCTGTTCCAGATGTGAAATGTATGTTCATATTTTATTAAGGTCTGGTGACAATATACTGCTCAGAAGATTAAGGGAACACTTTATATGTATGAAATATAACAACATGTATGAAATAATAAAGTTGAAAATCTTAGATATTTAGATACATTAACATAGCTACATTATTTAATTCATTGACAACAGAATGATGTGACAATGGTGACTAGAAAGCAAATCCATCATCTGGTGGGGACAATGTGATTGGAATATGGACTGCATGGAAGAAAAAAATGCTTTACTGAATGCAAATGATAAAACAAAACAAAAAAATTGTCTACAAACATGACAACAAAATATTTGCCATTTAAAAAAAGAAAAGAAAAAAGGAACATTTGATACGAATTAGTGGTTTATTAACTAAAATGCTGACTGCATGCTAGACCTTCTCACCTTCTCTCAAAATGTGTTTTAGATTTCTCTGCATATATATATATATATATATATATATATATATATATATATATATATATATATATATATATATATACACACATATATATCTGTGTGTGTGTGTGTTTTATATGGACAAAATTCGGGGAGAAATTGGTGTCAACTCCAGCAATGGTGACCTCTGGTGGCCAGAAGTGTTCTGGGTCGTTAGTGTGGAGATTTAAAAGCAAACTTGGAAAAATAAATGCATTAGCTAAGGATTGGCACAGAATGCAGATTATATGCGATAAACACACAAAGCATGGTCAACTCCAGAATGACCGACACTCTTCAAAAGAATGGACAAACATTTTTATATGTTTATGATCATACGATACAAATTACACAGATGTATAAAAAAAAAAAAGAAATTCCAAATAGTAGCAAATAGTAAAATGACACGATTTATGTACTCATTTTGTAGTTTGATGAAGCTTGTAATGTATGTAAAATACGTACAGGGCTGTAAGTGAAAAAGGTTCAAAAGTCAGGAACAGTTTCACCATTAAACCCAACCACTATGATAATGGTTGCATGGGAAAAGTCGTGTCTCAGAGCAACCAAAAATACAGCGTCTGGCATCAGTTTATCTACAGTTCACCTCATGTATCAGATAAAAACAAAGGAACTTTTTTGCCATAAACATTATCAAAATGTTTGACAAAAATGCATGCAGGGAGAAGCCCCTTATCCCAGTGTACGGTGATGTATCAGTGATTATTGCTGGAGTCATTAATTCTGTTTTTTCAAACCTGGCAACCTCAGCCTAGAGACCTGGCTGTAGATTGAGCATTTAATGAGAAAATCCACAATATGCACTCTGATACAAAAGAAAATAAATACTTTATTTATGGTGACAATGGTGTTGCAGATTATTCAAAGTTGTTTGTTTGTTTGTTTTTCACTTCTTTTTGTTAATAATTGATACATGATGATTGTCCCAAACTGGTCTCAAAGCATTTTCATGCATTTAAAGAGCTGCATGAGCATAATTATAGTGAGAAGAAGTTATATCTCATATATCAATGCTTAAAATGTGCTGTTTAGTTCAGTGATATGCTAAATCTGGAGCCCTTGATCTCTCTCACCGCATCATCCTCAGACATCATCACGTTGCGTGTCGTGTGGACGTCATGAGTTCTGCGTGGACTACAAGGACAGATCTGCGTCTCCTCCTGTCGATGCAGTGCCGTAGTAAAACGCGTCCCTCCCCAACTGGCTCCTGCACGTAAATGGTGCGTAGGTGGACCTTTTTCTCTCGGATTGGCTGGAGGCTCTGTGGACGCGCGTGGGGAGCTGTGGGCGTGTCTCCGTGCCGTGAAGGATAAAATGCGCGGGGCACCTTGCAGAGACCTGGGTACCGCTCCATGTCTTTGGGGGTGGTGAGCTCCATCCAAGGACGTTGTGGTGATTTCAGCAAGAAAGGAGCCAGGTCACTCACAGCAGTAGGGAGCCGTGATAAAATAATACTAATAATAAAATGCCTGCTCAAAATAAAGATGATGGAGGGTGGAAGAAGTTTTTGTGGAATTCCGACACCAGGGAGTTTCTCGGACGCACCGGTGGTAGTTGGGGTAAGAATACATTTAGAAGACTGAAAGGATTCCTCCTTACAAATGTTTCAGGATGATGTCATTTGTTTAACATGTGTTTTTTCCCGAGCGTCGACATTCTGTCGGGTACAATCTGCCTGTCTGCTGTCTGGTCACGATGCAACCTGTTAGATTTGACTTTGCAGCAAACGCACGACGGACTTCCGCGATGGGCAGCATGTGCACACATTAAGGACATGATTTTAGCTGAATTAAGGAAAGTAACTATCATTTAAAATTATATTATATAATCTATATTCACTGTGTTGACTCTCCTGACATGCCCCATACCTCGGGGCACTACTGAAGGATTCTGTCTCTATATTTGTTCTAAGGCTTTTCTGAAACAGCTCGTGACAGTGTGACACTTACATACAGCACTCACAACCTGATACACTGTGTCTGTGGGAAGAAAGGTCATGAAAGGGTCATGGAGATTCCTGACCATGCTGATCATCTCACTTTTCCAAAAAGTGATCTAGATGCTTTAATTACTCACAGTTTTAATATAGATAAGGTGTTTGATAAAGACGTGAAAGCATGGCACATGAAAAGCCTGGTTGTGACAGCTCAGCAAAAACGTCAGAACAAACATATGACTGTCTACAATTAAACAGTTCCTTATGTCTGACAGGAAATGTGCACCTTGTTTAATTTGCATGTTGTTGCATGCTCCATACAGAAAAGGGTTAAAAATGCATCATTGTCCAAGGTGACTCAAGGTGATAGGCCTACTCTTTTGGGTGTTGGGATTGAAACTGCTCATCTAATGTTTCACCAGCGGTCATCCGGCATCTGCTAGAGCCAACTATAGCAGCTCATTGATTACTTTGTGCTGCCCACTGTCAGACTGCCGACAATTATATATACACAGTGGATGAAACCATGAAGCTGTCGTCACGTTGGAATCACTTCAGTGAAGACAGTGAATGATGGGAATGAGTTTGAATGTGATGGGTACTCAGTCATTTACCCCATTATAAAAGGATGCACACATTTAAGCCACCAGGTTATAGTATCTTTTCTTCTTTTTCTCTTTCCCCCTCAAACATTTCTAATTGTTCTTCACTTGAATTTTATTGGTTGCTTTATGACTTTAAAGGTCGAAAAAGATCTGAGACTTTTTAAAGCAAGAGTGATGAAAATCTCATTTAAATGATTCTGTGAATGACATTCACATACATACCAATCATTCAGAAAGGATATGATATAATTATTTCATGTGTTATACTGTAAGGGTGATATATATATATATATATATGTAATTTAGAATACTGAAGTCTGAAGTAGATTATAAACGTAAACATACTTTATCAAAAAATCAAAAATAGACATAAATGCTGTAAAATATTTTATAAAATAATAAATTTGTTCATACACAATGTTAATGAAAGTCATTTTGTTCTTGTTGTAATATTGGATATAAAATAATATAAAATATTGGATATAAAAAACACAAAGCTTTAAAAGCTGTAAAGCTGTAAAGTATAAAACATTAAAGTTAGTAAATATTTAAAGAAAATACAGTTGTCCTCTTTTTTTGACTTCTTTGTATTTGTGTAAAATATGTAGATAATGCACAATTTAGCTGATATTATGATATTGAGTTGATAAGTCAAAAAAACAGAACAACTGTATTTTCTTTAAAAATGTAAAATATTTACTAAGTTTAATGTTTTATACTTTACAGCTTTTAAAGCTTTGTGTTTTTTATACCATTTGCAATGAAAGTACGCACTTTGTGTATACTGTACATGAATTTACAATGAATTCCTAGCTTATAAAAAAGGTGAAGTAATATGGTCACTCTGTATTTTCACCACTGTAATGAAACATTCAAATTCTCTATATATTAGTAAGTAGATTATTTGCCACTTGTCACACTCTGAATGCCTCACATTTTAGGCTGATTTCAGGCCGCTATATCAGTGGAATTATATAAACAACCCAAGAAACCTATTCTAAAAAAAATGAAATCAATAGGTGAAGGAACTGGTGTAGATTTCACAAATCCTTCCATCTAAGATTGTTCAGGGGCTAAAATTGAATCTTTGGATTGACAAAAGAAGTATAGGAACAAATTAAATCCACAGTCTTGGACTGTCTGCCATTCTTACAAACTGCTCCTGTGTGTCTGTCTCCTGGCAGCAAAGATCCTGCTGTTCTATGTCATCTTTTATGGCTGCTTGGCTGGAATCTTCATTGGCACTATCCAGGCACTACTTCTCACCCTGAGTAACTACAAACCCACCTGGCAGGACAGAATTACTCCTCCAGGTAAACATTCCCTTCTGCTCTTCTGTTAATTCCAAGAGGTTTCCTTAAATACATATATAGTGTGTACCAAGCATGGTGCCAATAACAGAAACATAAGGCTGATACAGGACACACACCTGCACACAGCAAACTCTCTGCTGCATCCAGGCCACTTTTCCTATCTGATTAAACCCTGGCTAAAGATATCGGCACAGTGATGGGGAAGTTCATATCCAGTATTAGTGAATGCAGGATTCAAAAACATTTCTAGGGCTACACAGAGTTATGTGAATAAGAATAGGAAAAGCCCTGTGATTCAGACATGCCACCATGGAAAGCTGTTGTTTCTGTTGTAACTGACCAGTTCTCTCTGTTGATGTAAAGTTCAATTTGTGTGGAGACCACACCCAGCAGCCTCCCAAAACAGACACAGAACATATCTGTTGAATGAAGTGTTTAGTTTGACTGCATAAAGCGTGCAGGCTTGATGTACAGATGATGGTAAAGTGTGGGCACTGGCACACTGCTGATATATGAATTAAACAGTGTTGGCCAATTTTGTGATAAATGACAGGTAAAACATTTATACAATATAGAAAACAGCAATCATAATTGTCTTGCACACACACACACACACAGACACACACACACATTCAAACAAATCATTCTGTATTTCTTTACAGTTACCTTGAATTTGAATATACACTGAATTTGACATATTGGATCAATTTTGAATGGTATTTATTGTTGCACATCTAGTATTAAAACTATAGGTTTGGACAGTTTCATTTAATATAATGTCCAAGCACCATTCCAGAGCTAATATACCCCACTAATTAGTGGGGTCAGGTACTAATGTTTGGCAAGAAGTAGTGAGGCACAGTCTGCATTCCAGTTTTTCCCAAAAGTGTCCAGTGGGGTTAAAATCAGGGCCCTGTGCAGGCCACTCAACTTACAGTGAGGGAAAAAAATTATTTGATCCCCTGCTGATTTTGTACGTTTGCCCACTGAAAAAGAAATGATCAGTCTGTAATTTTAATGGCAGGTGTATTTGAACAGTGAGAGGCAGAATAACAACAAAAAAATCCAGAAAAACGCATTTCAGAAAAGTTCTACATTGATTTGCATTTTAATGAGTGAAATAAGTATTTGATCCCCTATCAATCAGAAAGATTTCTGGCTCCCAGGTGTCTTTTATACAGGTAAGGAGCTGAGATTACAGTAGGAGCACTCTCGGGGAGTGCTCTTAATCTCAGCTCATTAACTGTATGAAAGACACCCTGTCCACAGAAGGAAGCAGTCAATCAGATTCCAAACTCTCTATCATATCCAAGACCAAAGAGCTGTCCATGGATGTCAGGGACAAGATTGTAGACCTACACAAGGCTGGAATGAGCTACAAGACCATCGCCAAGCAGCTTGGTGAGAAGGTGACAACAGTTGGTGCGATTATTCCAAAATGGAAGAAACACAAAAGGACTGTCAATCTTCCTCAGTCTGGGGCTCCATGCAAGATCTCACCTCATGGAGTTTCAATGATCATGAGAACGGCGAGGAATCAGCCCAGAATTACACTGGGGGATTTTGTCAGTGATCTCAAGGCAGCTGGGACCATAGTCACCAAGAAAACAATTGGTCACACACTACGCCGTGAAAGACTGAAATCCAGTAGTGCCCGCAAGGTCCCCCTGCTGAAGAAAGCACATGTACAGGCTCATCTGAAGTTTGGCAGTGAACATCTGAATGATTCAGAGGAGAACTGGGTGAAAGTGTTGTGGTCAAATGAGACCAAAATCCAGCTCTTTGGCATCAACTCAAATCGCCGTGTTTGGAGGAGGAGGAATGCTGCCTATGACCCCAAGAAGACCATCCCCACCATCAAACATGGAGGTGGAAACATTTTGCTTTGGAGGTGTTTTTCTGCTAAGGGGACAGGACAACCGCACCGCATCAAAGGGACGATGAACGGAGCCATGTACCGTCAAATCTTGAGTGAGAACCTCCTGCCCTCAGCCAGGGCATTGAAAATGGGTCGTGGAAGAGGAGTGGGCCCAAATTCCTTGAGATGTGAGATATGTGCAAACCTGGTGGACAACTATAAGAAATGTCTGATGTCTGTGATTGCCAACAAGCGTTTGCCACCAAGTACTAAGTCATGTTTTGCAAAGGGGTCAAATACATATTTCACTCAATAAAATGCAAATCAATGTAGAACTTTTTTGAAATGTGTTTTGCTGGATTTTTTTGTTATTCTGTCTCTCACTGTTCAGATAAACCTACCATTAAAATTACAGACTGATCATTTCTTTGTCAGTGGGCAAACGTACAAAATCAGCAGGGGATCAAATAATTTTTTCCCTCACTGTAATACTTCAGCCTGGGGAAAAAATGACCTCATGGACCTGAACAGGGGCATTGTAATGCTGGAACATGTTTAGTACCAGTAAAGAATTGTACCCTCTTTATGGCAACTTTAACAGATTATAGCACAAGACTGCACTCTAACTAATATTTCAGACAGTAATAAACACATTTTGGCAAACTAATAATTTAGTTGTAAAACTGAGTATTTTTGTGGAATAAATCAGTTGCATTTAAATTCTTTGAAATGGCCACTACTTTGTTAAACTATTCCATCTCTTTGTATTAGGTGTCACAGTGGTGGAATGGGTAGAATTGCTGCTTCACACCTTCTAAGCTATTCATTCCTACGCTTGGGATCACTGTATATCCATGTGGGTTTCCTCTGGATTCTCGGGTTTCCACAAATTTTCCCAAAATAATATTTTGACACTGCTACATCTGGCATCCTATCCAGTGTGTATTCCTGTTTATTGTTATTAGTGTCACCCAGAAGAGGAAGGTTTCTTCCTCATGTTGTCTCAGAGAGAAACACTGTCACCTCTGGTGTGCTTGTTAATGTCATGTGATAAATATAATCCTACATACATATTTCAGTAAAGATGCTTTGTAACAATAGGGAAAATGTTCATATCCTGTTCACACTCCTGAGTGTGTCTAAATTTACACAAAGGAGACTAATATGTAAACCTTGACTGGATCAACTACAAATCTTATCATTTGGACATGCTGTTCAGTTTAAAATGCTTAATTTTATTAAGCATTTCATTTTTTTCCTTCATTTTTTTATTACACTTACAGCCCTTATTCAGAAAAACTTCTAGAAATGCTTTGGAGTCTCTATCAAAACCACATCTTCATGTTAGTTCACTAGGTCAGGGACAAGCGTTCTATTGAAAAAAAGAAATGTTTGTGAAACCAGGCATTTTATATTATTAGCTTTAATAAAAGAATATGAAAAATAAAGAAAGTGTGGCAACAAAAAACCTGAATATTCTATTCAAAAATTATTCATTCATTGGGAAGAAATGCTGGTCTGTCTGCATATAGCGGTAAGCCGTAAACAAATACCTCTGCTAGAGAAAGCTTAAGGTCACACTTAAAAGGGAAAGGATGGTTAAAGGCCAGTATGTTGTTTTTTTCTGAGGATAAAGGTTAAAGGCCAGTATGTTGTTTTTTTCTGAGGATGAAGGCTTGCTTATAAAAGGTTTAGGTTTGCCACATAATATTCTTTTACAGTTTCAACACACTGGCAACTTAAAACCATTTAAAAATAGCAGTTTTCTCTGTGGGAAGTGCTTGGTGTTCATGGTCACCTTAGTATAGTGGACATTTTTTCTTTTGTGTTTTCATGTTTTGTGTTTTCATGTCATACAATTTTTTCCACCTTACTTACTTCACATATAATTTTCTATAATTTATTGCTAGATTGTGACCATTTAAGTGGCTGTTATATGTACACCTGCCTGCCTTTCTGCCATTTCTTTATACCATTTAGTAGCCATTTCATGTTTCCAGCTTCCATTTCCATGTAATTCTGCAGTACACCACTCAGAGAGCACAGCAGACTCTGGGTGAGCCCATGTGCTTTTATTATTTTGTGCTTTTTATGGAGATATTAAAGTTCTAGTAACACAAATAATGATCTCAGCTGGCTTCTACACACACAGAGAGAGAGAGAGAGAGAGAGAGAGAGAGAGAGAGAGAGAGAATAACTTAAATATTCATGAAACATCATGAATATTCATGTACTTCCAAAATCCCACCTCCCAGTGCAGACCCTCATTAAACTACAGTAAACTACTTACTTTCCTATAATTATTTTTAGGAATGTTTAAGATTTTGTTCATTCTGATGTTATTGTTGTACAGGACTTTCTCACTGCCCTCGGTCAGACAAGGCAGAGATTATGTTCACTGTGAATGATCCAACTACATTTATGTCATCCGTAAAGTCTATGAAAGACTTCCTGAAGGCTTACAGTGATGAAATCCAGCGTGACCAACTGAAGTTTGAGGACTGTGGAGGTATAGTAGCATATAATATCTATAAGTGTCTGCATTTGATGTATTCTACATGAATTATATATTGATGTTTTATGTTTATAACCTACTAACCTGAAAGAAATTTGATAAATTGCAAAAGCAAAGAATATGGAGAATATGGTGTAAAACAATGACATGTAAAGACTGCATAAGCTACATGAACTACTAGTGTCTTTACTCTAATACCCTTAACCTTAACTCTAAAATGAAATTAGATATTCAGTATTGGCTTTTAAGCAGTCGCTCTATCTAGAGAGAGTTATATCTGTTGAGTAGATCACCGAAATCAAAGGCAAATGTGATTTTGAAGGACAGGCGTGTCAGAACTCTGAACATGTTTTAGAATGAGGCATCACAGACATGATGCAGTGGACGTTAGTTCCATACTTGTTGTGTTTATGGCTTTTAGTGTACCTTTTAATCGTTTTATCCTTTTCCTCTTAGATCAACCAGATGGCTATAAGAACCGGGGAGATCTGGAAAGTGAAATAGGTATCAGGAAGGCTTGCCGATTCGCAAAGCGTAATCTTGGGCCTTGCTCAGGCGATGAAGATCAAAATTTTGGCTTCAGCGAGGGAAAACCCTGTCTGATTGTCAAACTCAATAGGATTGTGAATTTTAGACCAAAAGTAAGTTTGCTGAACTTCCATAACGATACAAACATTTTAGTTTAAAAAAACAAACTACAGAAATTCTAATGACAACTAATTAGATACTACATCTTTCAATACATTTAGAAGCACATGAATCTTACTTGTGTTTGAGCCGTGTGTGTGTGTGATTGTTTCTAGCCTCTACAGTCCAATGAGAGTATCCCAGAGGAGGTCAAGTCCAAAGTCCAACCTAATTTGATACCTATCCACTGCACAAGTAAGGTAAGTAGAATCATTATAACCAAATCACTGACTTACCACTAATCACCATGATATCCTGTCCTACATAAGACATAAATTTTCATTTTCAAAGTCAGAATGTTTCAGATTTTCTGGAAATCACTTCAATTTATGTTTGATATCTGATGATAATATATGGATTTTTATACATCAAGATATCATCTTGTTTTTAATACTGATTAATAAAACTAAAAGCCAGGAATACAAGAGAGCAGAATTGTCTGTGTTTATCAGAGAGTCAGAGTGAATCCTGGGCATATGTGTAATCCCTATGCAGAAGATGGTAGTTAGCAATTTTCCTCCTAGTGTGTTAGCAGCACGAACAGTTTCACATGTTTCGTTTTCATGTCTTGGAGGAAGCATGTGCTAGCCTTCACCCTGGCTAGGTGGCAGCTGTCAGGTGACAGGTGGGTGGGATTTGACAATTAAGAAAATTGGATTAAAAATGTCATCTTGTAATCTCTTAAATATTTGTAGAAAAAAGAAGACGAATATTTGCTTGGGCAAGTGGAATACTATGGCATTGGAGGAGGCTTCCCTCTCCAGTATTATCCTTACTACGGCAAGCTCCTACACCCTCACTACCTACAGCCTTTGGTGGCCATTAAGTTCTCAAACATGACCATTAACCAAGAGATACGTGTCGAGTGCAAAGTGTATGGTGAGAACATACTGTACAGTGACAAGGATCGCTACCAGGGGCGTTTTGAAATTAAAATAAAGGTAAACAGTTATTGACCTCCATTATGAGCACAGCACCATTCATCTCTCCCAGTAAGGCAAAGTAAGAACCATCATTTAACTTGAGATATGCAGACAAAGAAACAATTTCCCTGCTGGTCTTCCACAGTCTCACTGAGAGACAGTGTTCAATATACAAATGTCTCCTGTCAGAAAGTGCCCTAGGATACTTTAGCAGAGGCTTCAAAAGTTCTAAAAATTAGTCTGAACCATAATATGGGACCCAATGTTATCTGCTTCAATGCAAGATTTCCTGCTTCTGAATAGAGTTAGAGTGCAAACGCTTGAAGGACTAGCCATAGCATATTAGACTATTCAAATAACAGTCTATTCTAAAACTAGACCATTCCAAAAAAAAGGCAATGATCTGAGGGACATTTAGTCCACCCTGAATGTAGTCAACATGGTTTATCCCTCTATTCTTATATTGCCACCTTGTGTGGTTTTCTTCCATTATAACAGTGCATGATATTTGCATCAGTAGGTTGTTTCAAACCAAGCCAAATCTGATCTAGCTTTGTTAACTGTGCAATTACAAATTTGTTATTATTCACTGGCACATACAGTAAATGCTGTACTGTTTGCTTTTGCTATTTTAGAGGTTTTAATAAATACACTTTAAGTTTCTATTTTCTTTGAAATTACAGTGGATAGAAATAATGATTTTTTTTCCATCAGTGAATGTATGTAAATATTGCCTTTAAATGTAATACTCTTTTATCTGTGTTGGAAGTACCGAGGATAATTTTCTTTCTTCCTGATGTGATGCATCAATCAAAAACAAGGTCTTAGGAGTGTGTGTAAGGAGATGCAGTTCTGTATTTGCTTATTATTATTATTATTATTATTATTATTATTATTATTATTATTATTTTTGCAAGAGATGTGTGTAATAATACCAAAATCATTATTAAGACCATATAAAAAAATTATAATCATTGCAATGATCCATCTGTAAAATGTTTTGTAGATGTGTGCAGTCAATGTCTACCATCAAACATCTGTCACTCCCTTTAATTCTTATGCTGAAATTTCCCAAAAGCACAGCAAAAAGATCATTTTAGATTGTAGAGAAAGTTTCTCTAAAAGTTGAGATGATGTGTACCTTGCTTTGGGGGAAAAGCAAATTCCCTGGATGGAATTAACCAAGAAAAAATAAAAGAAGAAACAAACAACCTGTTTATGTATATGCTTCATTTTTTATTCTTTTGTTGACTGTATTCTGAGAACAATGCAACTAAACTCTAATTTCTTTTCTTCCTCATCTCATTGTGTCGCCTTGGGCATGTCTTCAGAGTGGAACCACCATTAGGTGAAGTCCTTTTATGTAGATACTGTACATCAATTAGTGCCAAAATAATGACAAGACATATGGACTTTTTGAAATAAAGCTTGTAGCCTAACAGCAACTGGTGAACATAGATGACATTTGGATTTGGATATTAAGAGCAAACCAAATCACTCTTGATGTATGCTGTCTAGTGAATTGTTGGAGTAACGCTGTAATAGGACGTCACTAAAATATACTCATCAGCATACAGTTGGCTGCCTGTTTTGAGTGGTATTGAACTTTTGTTTAACTATGTTTCACACAGCAGGTGTGTTTAATCAGGTTAGCATTAACCAGGGTTTCAACAGGGTTTAATTTCCAGTCCAACCATCACAAAAAAAGACACAAATGACCTGACACTAGCCCCAAAAATATTCAGGGATTGTAAAGGGGAGACAAATCTCTCTTCTCTTTCTTCTCATCCTTTGTGTGGGGGTCACCATGGTGTACCCCCATTTCTGAAATTCAAACATTATATGCTCCATAATCTCTTTACAGTGTCTACTTAATGCCTAAAATGTCTGTGATTTGTGTGTCAAGAGTGTGTACAAACACTGTCAGAGAGGAGGGATTAGGAGTAAGGTTGCATGACTGGAGATAAAAAAGTATTAAAAACACATTAAAATCTATGTCCAAATGTAAGGTTAAGAGAGTCTCAATAGCTCACACAGCTGTGCTTGATAGAATGTAGATCTAGTGCAGGGTTGAGAATGAGTAAATGAGTTCATTTCACCTGCCACAATAAGGAAATAAGTGTGTTCTAGTGGAAACAGATAATCTTATTAATAAATCCCAGGTCATTCTAATTGGTACATTGAGATTTGAATAAAGCAAGGTCATGTTCTCACACTAGCTAAAGGACCTATTTAAAAATAAAAATCTTGGACCAATATGTATCAAGAGGATGCTGCTGGTGAAAACTTCAGGTTGCTCATACAAACAGCTTTGGTGATAAAGGATACCATGAACAAAGTAAGTCTCAAAAGAGTGGCTCACACTTCTGGTCAACATCTGTCGCTGTCTTTTCAATATTTTAAAGAAAGCTAACTTTTTAATTTTTTAAAACTTAATTTAACATTTAATTTAAACTTATTTTTCTAAGTTAATTTATAGAAATTGCGATATAAAAACAATAAGTGGTGGCACTTAAGGGCAAATAAAAAAGCCACAGAGAGACTCCTGTACACACCGGTCTCTTCAAGAACCATGCTGGATGTCAACATCTGTAGTTTCCTGTTCCCTCAGTTCCAGCAGAGGGACAAGGAAAGATACCATAATAGTTATACATTAAGTATTGAACCAAAGTATTTTTGGTTTGAGAGAAGTAAAAAAATAAATACAGCTTACAGCCATACAGTAAACAGAAAGTGACACTGCTCTAGAAATCTTCAAACAGTGGATTGTGATAATCTCACAGTGTTTCATCAGCTGTGGCAGACCTGTTTGGTGTGTGATGCTCAGTACACCAGTGGATTATTGGTATCCATGTATTCCCTCATCATGCCCAGTATTTCCAGGAAATACACCAGATCCAACAAAACCCTAATGAGGATAAAGTAGTTTCTGAACATAAATGAATGATATATACAATGCAGTATAATTATAGAATCTTGTCTTGAACTAAAATAATTGCCATTTTATCATATGTTTGTTCCCTGTTTTTATATGTAACAAATTTCCTGCTGACTTTGTTATATCACACCTTCTTACTCCAGTAATCAGACTTTTCTCAGACTCTTATCTGTACTGCTTGGTAAGATGATAAATGCTTTCCCTTAATCGAGTGCACTAAATATTACACTATTATGTACAATGAAGGTGACTTACAAAGAATGAGGCCAGTCTCACTGCTGGAAAAGGAACCATCTCTCTCTTCAGCACAAATTCACAATTTTCACAATAAACCAAACAATGACCACCAGAGGGCTCTAGTTGTTGTGCATGTGTAGTTCACTACAGCAAGTACAGACAAGCAGGAATTGGACCATTAAAATATTTATTGAAGGTATCAGGTATCAGAAAATTAATCAAGTATTATTACAGAAGGATTACCTTCTTGGCAAGACATGCTGCTAAAGACATTTGAAAGTCAAAGAATTTATTTTGTTGTCCACTCAATTCTAACACTAATACTCTAATACTAAAACAGTTCCTATATTTTCTATTGATATACATGTGTAATAGTAATTTCATTGCTCCAAAGTTAATTATGTGACTTATGTAACAGATTATTTAGTTCAATATTAGAATTCTAGACTGTCATGAAGCAGCATGATCAACTGATGTCAAAATGTCCAAATTACTTTTAATTACCTTACAAGATAAGAAAGCACTTTATGTGGCTAGGACGAATTACTCCTTAGTCCTTAGCTCTGTATTGTTTTTTGTCTTATGTAGCTGTGTATTGTTTTATGTTGCACCATTTCACTGTGTGCTGCATCAGCTATATAGAGTTGAAATGACAATAAAAGCTTCTTGACTTGACTTGAATCGTAAGGTATATGATTAGTCCAAATAGCAGACTTAAGACTTGGGACATGCTGACATAGTCTATAAGGTGTAGGTAGATTTGCTCAACATCATCAACCATAAACTGTTGACATATTCAGGAAATAGCCGATAGACTGGTTGGTGTTTGTGTACAAATAACAGAATAAAAAGTATTTAATTTAATTTTAATTAAAGTATCGCTAATTTTTATGGAACGATATTGAGCTCTGCCAAAATATAAGCTACACTTCTGCCATGCTGATTTCTTTCATTTTTTAAAGGTATTGGATTTGCAGGTCCATCAATAAAAGCAATAATTAAAAGCAACAAAAGCACCACCAAGTCAGTGAGGTAGTGCCATGTACAGATAGTGACATGTAGTGACAAGTGACTCTGTCCAAGTTAAACAACATGGGATCTCAGAGGAGCCAATCAGTTTAAGGAGTCAAGGGACACAAGCAATTACCTGCACACATTAGTGGGGAAATTATTGCTGACTTTTCAACAGGGTCTATAAACAAGCCTTGCAAACTTGTACAGCAGGTTAAGCTCATAGTAAGTACAGACCAAATTACTGACCAAAGTACTGACCAAATTATTCGCACTCATCTGAATCTATTTTTAGACTAAAACAGAACCTAAACAGAAACAGAAACAGAAATTGGTATTTGCTTTGAATAAAACTATGGATTTTGGACAATGTGTGTGTGTGTGTGTGTTTCTTAATACAACCTTTTTTTGGGGGTGGATTAACAAATATTAAAAATAGTTGTAGCTGCAACATAGATGCTAGAAACATATATAGTTTCTGGTAACACCTTTTTTCCAAGCAAACGTTTTTCTGTAATAAGCAGTTGCATGAAGATAAAAATGTATAAATATTCATACATGGAGCATTGTGTAAGGTTGTTGGTCATGGAAAGGCCAGGCTTAGATTCATCACGGTGCACTATATATAAGGAGGGGGAATCACCTCCACCTCACACATGGCAGCAGAGCACAACAACACAAGGGACTACTGAAAACAGATTCCATATACATTAGTATGGACTCCACCAGGAATGAGGTGTAAAGAAAACTACATGCATTAACAACTGGAGACTGAAGTTTAATACATTGGAACAACCATTTAACTTCTACCAAAGAACTGTTTTACTCAGCTGGGTAAGTCTTCATGCAGCCTTTCCAGTAACTGTGTGTGTTATATGTATGTCATATTATAAACATTCATTTTAAAACATTCAGTTCACACTGAGTTGTAATGAAATTTCTGACCAGATACATGGCCAAAAAAGAAAAAGTAAACGTTTCTTTAATTTGTGTATGCACATTACTTCTCATGCTTTCTTTACTTCCAAAATAACAATTAGTGTAGTTATAAATGTTCAGAACTCACATAACATATAGCATACAAAGAATTAAGGCTACATGTTAGCAGTCTTTTACTGTAAAACCATTGCCTATTAATGTAAAATGTATGTATTAATGTGTTTTTTAAGTAAAATTACTGTTGTTATAAATGGTTGTGTGTGTGTGTGTGAGTGAGAGAGAGAGAGAGAGAGAGAGAGAGTGTGTGTGTGTGTGTGTGTGTGTGTGTGTGTGTGTGCAAAAACTATGGAAAGTCAAGATCTGGCAATATGTGCCATGTTTTCCTTTCTAAAAAATTGTCAGTAGTTAATAGTAATCAAATATGTGGTTAGTAGGTAAACCTTTGTAAGACAACCAGTGTCTCAGGTGTTCAGACAGCCAAGAAAAGGTCGCCCCACCTAGCTGTCAGAAAAGAGATAATAAATGGACTGGATTTTTTTCTAAATCAGTTTGACAAAAAAAGTAGCATTTTCCCAGTAAGCTGCGAATTAGTTAGTTCTATTGCACTGAAAAAATCTAGACAGCTAAACCTATAAATAAATAAAAATTAAAGAGAAATAATCAAGCATAATTGTATGCATGCAGTTTATACTCAGAATGCACTTTAAGTAAATGTAAACTTCAGTTAATGTTTACATCAAACATCAGATTTGGGGAAAATGTCTCAGTGGCAGTGACTTTAACTGTGAAATTGTTCTGGGTACCAGATGGGCTGGTTTGAGGATTTCAGAAACTGCTGAGCTCCTGGAAGAGAGATCATCTAAGGAGAGTGACTCGACTGGCCTGAGCTGACAGGTAACTCAAATAATCACTCTGTACAACCATGGTGAGAAGAAAACCATCCCAGTATGCATAGCACATCAAACCTTAAAGTGGATGGGCAGCACCAGAAGAATCCCCCATCACAGTCTATCATGGGCAAGGTTGTAAAGAGTGAGTATGTGAGTTATTATATCCTCTTGGTAACCTGAACCAATCTGCCCATTGCTTTTCTGGCCTATCTAATCAACAAGGAATTTCTCACACAGAACGTTCTCATCACAAGAGATCAACAGTTTCTGAAATATTCAAACTGGCACCAGAAAACAATGTTATTGTTAAAGTCAAAGGGACATGTTTGGTAGTGCACATGTAAACCTCTTTGCTAATATTATGCCACCCCAATGTCGATTATGAAAATCCCTGACAGAGCAGGACAGTCCAATAGGTCAGGATACACAGGCCTATGACTAGCTGTATGTATTTCCTCCTTTAACAATGATTCTGCAAACATGAGACCCATGAGGTTTCCTCTCCTAACCTCATTAATGGACAGGATGACTTGACAGCTTTCCCTTGAGTAAGATGTACTGTCTCAGATTGATTTGGCAAACTTGACCTACACTTAAGAATGTGGGCTCTCTAAGGGATGTGGAGGCCAAAGACTATGAACCAGCACTGCAGGTAACTTTTTTAAATGCAAGAGCCTCTAGTACACAGACCTTTTATGCTTTCAAATGTTAACTCTTCTGCAAATGATATGCACTCAGTCATACAGAGCATGTGAACTGTCTGGTACCTAAACTTTTACATTTCTGTAGGAACTGTTAGATACATGAAAATCTTCATCTAATGTCCAAACTTTCTGATGGCCTCTCCAACCTGATTACCTCTCCTTGCCTCTCAGGTACAATATAGTTAACCCATAAAAGGCTGTATGTAGCATGTACCAATCTGCTTGTTAATATCCTTAAAGGCATCTTTATCTTAATCTTACTGAAATAAAAATGATGAAAGAGAAAACTGGAAATTCAGAACCTGCGATAGTGTCCATTGCTCTACAAAGGATGGAATGAAAATGGGGAAAGCCAGAGTTTTCATGCTAGCATTCGAAGTATGGAAAAGCACCAAACCCACTATACAAAATGGTGACAAATTAGTAGTGCCAATAATTCTGGCATTAACAGTATTATTGCTGACTGCTCACAAATACATTGCAGTGAGATTGCATTGCTTCTCTGGCCTATACAGTCTCCTCTCAAGCCCATCCTTAATAAACATCTCAGGAATTAGATAGAAAGAACCTGAACCATCCATTCCAACAATAACCTTTCTGAGATGATCAATGCCAAGGCATTAGGAATAAAACTGATACACATCCTGACTCTTTAGAGAACCAGTGCATTTGACCACTTGAGCATGAATCTAGCATTCACACTCATTATCCCCTTTGAAGCGGAGCTAATGTATACATTAGACACCAATCTTAGTCTGAGGTTCCAATTTCAGTCTGCTGTCAGTGAGCCAATGCAGTTTAGCTCCATTACTGAGGTTAGCAGAGGAAACCAGGGTCTCACAGGCCACTTTGAAAATAAATTCTAAGCACTGAGTAATCAGAAAAATCAATGTTATTCACTTCAACTGTTAGTGGTTTTAATGTTTAATGTTTAATGTGGCTGATCAGTGTGTGTGTGTGTGTGTGTGTGTGTGTGTGTGCAGTAATAAGTGGGTACTGTTATATTCTGATTGAGCCAATTAATTTTATAATAGACACAAACATTGCTCTCAAGTGTGATTTTTTGTTTGCTTGCTTGAATGACTTTTTTTTTATCAAACTAATTACTGTAGATTTGTGAGGAAGCTTGTAAACCTTTCAGTCCCCTGATAAATGCTTTTTACTGGAATTGATTAAGGCTTCATTTGTGGTTATTTTAGCAAAGAATATGTCAGTATTCTTTGCTAACATAACCCTTTAGTTTCCTCTGGGTATCTGTTCAGTATGCTGTATCTACTAATATCAGTCAATATGAGGCTATTGATTTGCTTTGTCTTTCTACTGAATGATTCATTCTGCATAAAAAAGCAGGCTTTTCATCATATCCTATCACTTATATTACATTAGGTGTAGTAAATATTTAAACATATAATCAATTTATTTCTTTATCAGGATAGGCTACAGGGGTGTAAAAACAAGCACAGTGTATGTAGCAAGCTGGAATACTACCTTGAAAAAAAATAGTAATAGATCTGTTTTAGCTGTATGGTAGCCGTTCCTGGTGTCACGTCTAGATTTTATTGAAATCTCTTAGCTGTAGTTTAACTTAATCCTGCAGCTCCTCCATAACCATCAAACTTATTTCATCTGTGTTGCAGTAAGGAAAAAAGAAAATGGCCAAAATCTGCACCGAGTGTTCATGTGCCAGCAACAGGTCTGAATTAACCCATCAAGTGGACACTGAGTCAGGATAGGCCACACACACACACATACACACAAATATGTTAAATAAATTCTTAACTTGGTTTAAACAGAAATATAATTTGGTACTTTCAGATATATTCAACAAGAATACCAGCCACTGGTCATTGATACATTAAATATGAACAACTGCAACAACACTGACCTGTAAGTGAGGAAAATGTTTTGAAAACAATTGGAAATTACATATATTATAAAGATTATAATGATGTTATGTCATGACATACTCTTATTTAGTAAAAAGACTGACAAGGAGCTCATGAAAGATGACAAGCAAGATGAAAGAAAGAATGACAAAGATGACAAGAAAGATGACAAAGAACACAACCAAAAGAACATAAAAAAAATGTAAGCAGATGGGGTTGATGGGTTCAGACTGAGGATGTAGCAGTAGGCTATTTTAGTATCTTAGCATGTTGCACTAGCTAAACTGAAACAGAGCTGAATATGTTAATATTTTCTTTCAGAAACGATCCTTGGATCATGGACCCGGCTACAAATATATATTATTACTGGCTCATCATTATGGCAGTGCCTGCTTTCTACAATCTAATGATGCTTGTGACCAGGTGAATTAAAAGCTTGCACAAGCATCTTTCTGACCACACAAAAACTGCAAAACACTGCCACCACATTCCACAAAGATGTTAACTGCCCTGTATTTAATAATGTCACTAATCACTAATATCTATGCTGCAAATTTTTCACACACATTTTAGAACCTTTTATACATTTACACCACTGGCAGCTAGTTTTTAAAATGGGGAAGCATAGATGTCTGGTGAACTGGACTAGGCAGAATCACAAAACAAAACAACAAAAAAAAAATAAGGGGACAAACAGTAATCAAAAGGCTTGGTATTGACTGGAACTAAATGATACAGAACATGAGAAAATTGAGATAAATGTAGTTATACACCAGTTCCAGCATCAACATTCTGCCTATTCCAGTTCACCAGACACCTATGCTTCCCCATTTTAAAAACTAGCTGCCAGTGGTGTAAATGTGTAAAAGGTTCTAAAATGTGTGTGAAAAATTATATGGGTTCTGTAGGATTTTTCCAAAATCAGGTTTACAAAATTAGTGTTTGCTCACTTAGTTGCTTACTAGGTACCTCAATATTACTGAAGTGACAGCTTCATATCGCATATGTAGGCCTATTACAAAATCCTTACAGAGGCAAACTAACAAACTTCCTTATACTTATAAATTATTTACAATATTTACCAATGATAATAAAATAGGTTATAATAGTAAAGAATAAACTGTTATAGATAAGTTTCCTGCTGTAACATGGCTGATCCGGTCCTATAAACCTCATCATCCTAGCGAGCCATTATTGACAAGAGTCATTAATGGAGATGTTGAAATTGAAAAGGAACACTGATGCTGTCATAGTTGAAACAGAAGCTTTTGAGTCAGTAGTGGATAGCTGTGAGCTGCCGAACACAATGCCCATCAATCCAATACACTGAGGAGCAGGCTCATGAAGATTAGCACTTTGCTTCCCGGACAGATTCACTCTCACATCAGATAATGTTTGAGCATACAGAGCTGCTGCAACATTATCGCTCACTATCATTTAAAATGCAGCCTCCCTCTTTCTAATAATGCAATCTGCCTCCACTATCAGGCTATCAGAAAGCTCAATTCTTTATCGTAAGGATGCATTCTACCACCAAGACATGGGCAAAATGATGACCATGTTGCTACTCCCTTTGAGGGCCATACATTTCAATATTTTTATTAAGGCCAATTTAACAGTTAACAAAAAAAATGTTAAGACTCCTTGCCTGATGTGAGCTTGTCAGCACTTTATATAAGATGTGTTCCTCTAGGATGTTTTGTTATATGGACCAGACCTCAAAAAAAAAGCAAAACACTTTTGTGAAAAATAACCCAGCCATAAGCCTCATCTCAAATCTGATATCTAATTTCAAATCTAATTTCCTTTAGAGTCACTGATGAGTAGAAGGCTTTCACACAATGAGGTATTCTATCCATTCTAAACAGTGTTTATCATCCTCTTGGATTCATGAACAATGAAGAATGGTGTTATGTTTCAAGGGATAGAGAATCCTGCAGACTATGCCACCAGATCTGCCGCCCAACTTACAACATGACTTTGTGGACCCACATTCTTGACATGTCCTGATCACGCTTTCCTTGAGAAAAAGGCCTTTGATTATAAATCTCTACAAAGATGTAGATGTCAATCCCCAAATTTATACACTATGTTAAGGAGCTTATTCTCTGAACCAGCATTTACACCATCATTCCTGATGTGCTAGAAGAGATGTATGCTCAAGAAATTCCTGCATCGAGAGAAATTATAAGCTTCCTAATAGAATTTCTTTCAGAACAGTAGATCTCTTCATTGATTTTTCATTTGCTGGCCTCTTGAGATTTGGGGGCCATGAAGCTTTCCTGGTTGATCACTCTGTTGATCACATATTACCATCCACAAACCTCACATCAGAGATATCACTGTACAAAAGTGGCAATCTATGAAACTGGCTTGTGGTTAGTAGAGGTTCAGAGCCCTGTAAGTAGGTTTATCCTTACATCATGCAGACTTCAGTCAGAAAATCTCTACCAGACAGATTGCACTTCTTCTCTTGCCAGTTACAGGAGTTAAAGCACAAAGAGACTCAAATAAGTAGACTGGCGGTAATAAGACACTGCCTTTGAGAATCATCACACATTGACTGTCGGTCCAACTCCCCTTCTCTCCCTCTATTGTGATGCTCACCCATGCCTCCATGTCCTCTTATAGACCCAGTCAATATAATTACTTTATTTACTAAAATGCCATTCTACTCTTCAGCTTTCATCGCTAGTTATTTGTAAGATTATATGCTCTATGAGAAATTCATTCATTTATTCTCTTCCACTTGGTGGGAGTTGCAGCATTATCAACCCAAACGTCTTTATGCCCAGCCACAGATTTTAGCTCCTCTTAGAGGATCCTGACATTCCCAAGACAACTAAGACAATCCAACAATCTGCAGTGTCTCTAACATTTCTGGCTTAATCTCATCTACCCCTGCTACTTCGCAATAAGAAGAGTATTAACCAGCATAGGGGCATGTTCAGCCACAGCTTTTTGATGTTAGTACTTTCGAGGACTTGGTGTTTGACAAAAAACTACTCACTGAGGCATGATGAGGACATATAATTCATGGTATGAAATTATAGAGGTAGACTTTTTAAAAATAAAATTATTATATTTTAGATCCTGTTTCAATGAACTCCAAACAGATTACACTATGCTCTGGGTAGCACTGGACTATACTTCAGATGTTATCTACTACACTGACACTTTTATAAGATCCAGAACAGGTAAACCACATAGCATATTTGTGCATGCATTCCTTTAATGTAATCTAAAATAACACTATACATTACTAAATAGAATATGTTTTATTAAAGTAAATTTTCATGATATATGTTTTACCAGGATTTCTGGAGCAAGGTCTGCTGGTCAGAGATTCAAAGAAGCTTTGGGATCGCTACAAACAGACACCCCAGTTCAAATGTGACCTGATAAGCATGATACCAACAGATTTATTAATGTTACAATTTGGCATTGACAGTCCAGAGCTGAGATTCAATCGCCTTTTCAAGTTGGCTCGTCTTTTTGAGTTTTTTTACAGGACTGAGACAAGGACCAGCTTTCCAAATATATTTAGAATTGGCAACCTTGTCCTATATATTTTAATCATTATCCATTGGAATGCCTGCATCTTTTTTGCTATCTCCAAAACACTTGGCTTTGGGACTGATGCCTGGGTCTACCCTAACATTAGTGATCCTAAGTATGGCCGCCTGTCTATGAAGTATACCTACTGCCTGTACTGGTCCACACTGACCCTTACTACTATTGGAGAAACCCCAGCACCTGTAACAGATATTGAGTATTTGTTTGTTGTTGCTGATTTTCTCATTGGTGTGCTAATTTTTGCCACTATTGTTGGTAATGTTGGTGCCATGATATCCAACATGAATGCTTTACGTGCTCAATTTCAAGCCAAGATTGACTCTATTAAGCAGTACATGCAGTTCCGGAAGGTCAACAAAGATCTAGAGGTCCGTGTTGTCAAGTGGTTTGACTACCTTTGGAGAGCAGACAAGATTGGTAATGAAAAGGAAGTTCTTAAATACCTACCAGATAAACTGAAGGCAGAGATTGCCATCAGTGTTCATTTGGAAACACTGAGCAAGGTGCGTATTTTTCAGGATTGTGAAGCAGGACTGCTCATCGAGCTAGTGCTCAAGCTCCAGCTACAGGTCTTCGGCCCTGGAGACTATGTCTGCAAGAAGGGTGATATTGGTCGTGAGATGTATATTATTAAAGAAGGTAATCTGGCTGTTGTAGCAGATGATGGCATAACACAGTTTGTTGTACTAAGTGATGGTGCATATTTTGGTGAGATCAGTATCTTGGGCATCAAGGGCAGTAAAGCTGGGAATCGTAGGACTGCCAACATCCGTAGTGTGGGTTACTCTGACCTCTTCACCCTCTCAAAAGATGACCTCATGGAGGCCCTGATTGAATATCCAGAAGCCAAGACCGTTCTGGAGGAAAAAGGTAAGGCCATTTTGATGAAGGATGGCTTGATTGATGAGACAGTAGCCAACCAGTCAGATCCCAAAGACCTGGAAAACATGGTGACTGTAATGGAAACTAATCTAGGATTGATGCAAACCAAATTAACACACATATCAGCACAATGGGCAGCCAGCCAGGGGAGAATCAGGCAGAATATTATCAATATGGAGGCTAGAGTTAAAGCATTCACGTTGCATGAACAAACAGAGAAATTTAGAAATTTATGATTGCTTTCTAATTAGGTACAATAGACATTGTGGGTACACATCAATACACGTATGGATAATGGGTGACTTTCCATTGACTTTATTTACCTCTCCAGAATCTTTCTCCTTTTGATGTAAAGTTAAGCAGTCTTTGTTTGAGCTTAACCATAATAGCCATAATGCACAGTTGAAGTCACTTGTCATGGCCTCTTAACTTCATAACTTCACTTTATAATCAAATTTATACTCTGTTTTCTGAATTGCTCTTTGAGCCTGAGCTGAGCCACCATTTAATAAAAGCAAACTAGCCAGCAAAAGCTAAATTCTTTATTCAATATTCTCCAAAAACTTCATTTATATGTGATATAAGAGGTTATTTATGTATAGATGTCCCACTAGTGTGACTTGACAACATGAATAAAGATATATTATTGTTGAAAAACAGTAATAATTCAAATAAATTTTTATATCATGTTGAAATACATCCTACACGCTTGCTTAAACTAAAAAAGAAAATAAAGAAATAGAACAAAACAAAACCAAGGATGGGGTGTATTTATTTAAAACTACAACAATTTTCCAACTCTTTTTCCATGTAATGCTGTGGAAAATCTACAAAACTAGTTTGTTACTGATCTTACTTACATCATAGCAGATCATGAGGCACATTTTTCTCTCTTTTGAACTTAATAAGCCAAAAAAAATGCAGCTTTTTAAGTTAGGCTTTTTAAGTCAGAGCAAAAGCAAAGCCCTTCATCCTGTAGACCTTCAGACATTTAAGGAGGTGTAAAGGGTAGCTCTGACTGTTACAAAGCATTGACACTGGATAAGCTTTCCAAAAATGTGAAATAAACTGCTAAATGCTAAATCTCCTTAACCGTATCAACAACTGTACAAGTTTTTAATTCTGTTTATTTGGAATGTGGTCAGTGAAGTCTTTGTGTTACTATGGAAATGTCAAACGTTGGCACTGATTTCTTGTATCCAGTAACTGTTTTCCTGCCCTCTCTAAGAAGAATCGCACTACATCTAAACTAAATTATCCCTAACCCTCCAAACCGTGGCAGATTCGGATACTTTCAGTGTAAATTAAATGCTTAAAAAAATAGCTAAACAGTTTAGCAAAGATGGAAATGATACTGAGGGGGTTTTGTTTTCTTTTTCTTAAAGATATACTATAAAATAGAAATATTTTGTTTTCTTTTAGAAGCAGACAGTATCAGCATCACAATGTATTTTTCAGAATTTAAAGGCTGTACAATTTCAAAATATTAAACTATTATTCCTAAATCATGTGTCTAGGTTAATCAAACATTTTTGATTTCACTTTTGATTGAAGTCTATGTATTTAAACAGGAAGGAAATCTTTATATACCATGAATTGCCATAAAATGAGGATGAAAGAGCATGTAGTGTGAAACATGTCTTGTAAACACTCGGCTTCACCAACTACACGTTGAGCAGAATTGCTGAATCACGTAAAAGGCCTGCTTAAACTTGTTCTCACTGACTTGGTATTTGCTCTAATTACCCTTGGGTTTTCCAGAATAAATGGGCTTCTTTTGTACCAGTGTGTGCACCAACTCAAGTCTCCATGTGAATCATTTTCCATTGGTGCTTAATTCCAACACTGTAATTACTACTAAAGAACAATAATGTAGTAGAATAATAGTAGTTGAATGGTGGAATTAAAACAAAACTTGCATGGAATTATTTTGTTGATTCAGGCATTCAGGCATAAGTGCTGCATATTTTTGCTAATAGCAGCTTAGTTTTCAATATATACTCTATTATCTTATTATGATTGTTATGTTTGTTATTTACTTTGTAGAGTTGTAGAGGCCTCTTACCATCACAACTCCACATCTCTGCTGCTCTTTTTATTAAAACTAAACACAAACAGCTCAAACTAAATATTACTAATTAAGTGTTTAAAACAGAAAAAAAAAATGTTTTATTTGATTTGATTACAGGTTAAGACAAATCTGCACTTTATTTTAACTATATAGAAAAAGCTATTATTGGTTATGTGAAACTAGACTATTCAAGCTCAGAGATTTCATATATTTCATCCGTGCTAAGACTTTGGAGCCCAGGTTGTTGGTTTGTGATTTCAAACTTGATTCCAATGGCTTTTCATGTGTCTCTCTAAAAGGTAAACAGGCAAGATTTACCATTTAAGAAAAAGAATTGAATTTGTAATTCATTTCAAAAACAAGGTTGTTTCTTTCAAAATAACTCTAACTTTCAAAATAATTCTAACTTAATGTGAAATCAGAAGAATTGCAATTGTCAGAAGATATTACATGCAATATTTTAATTCCCTACCGGTCATCCTTAATGGAGTCTTCTTTCAAAGTTTTGAAAGGTGAATTTTCAAATGCCATAAACTCAGCTTGAACCATGTCAGGATTCAGACTGACTCCTGTATCTTCAGCCCTGTTGGAAGAAAGCTTTCTTTTAATTGCATGCTTTTACTGCTTTTATTGTCCATAATGTCTTCTACTGTTTTTGTATACGCTCCTTTCATTTTCACTATGGTGAGATCCAAAGGCTTTCAGTTTGATACACAACTAGAAATCAACTAAAACATCAAGTACTACACACTTCCATATCAGGTCAGTGAAATCTGTTTGGAAGTGTTGCACAAGTCTTTCTGAGAGCAACAAACAAACTGCAGCACATGACCACTAAATGTCATTAGAACTAAAAATGGAATTGTATGTAATGGCCAAAAACATGATCTGCATGTTTGATGACCTGTGGAACTTATGAATGTACTATGTGATAAATAAAATCATCAAAGGTATCAAACACAAAATCACTTCAACAAAATAAGATTTTTCAGCACATTATTCAGTGTTATCCAACATTTTGAGCGCATTATCTAGAAACAGACCTTTAAATAACTGGGATGGATTTACAGGGAGCCCCTGATCCTGATTTGAATGGCTAGATTAAAAAGTGGAATAAGGCAAAATGAACCAGACACAAGAGCCAGACACAGGGGAGCAAGGGTTTTTTTTTTCCCCAGAGGACCTCAGGTAACGTCAACTTCTCCTTTTACACCATAGGATGCAGGAAGTGCTGGTGCCTTCTAGTGTAAACTCCTTTTACTTCCTACTGTACCATAATGCTCACTTTACCAGTTACCAAATTGCAATTTGTCCTAAAGAAATGTTGTGTACACCATTTCCTTTACAAAAAAATGTATCTCAGAGTCTACTAAAATGTGGTAAAAGGAAAAAATTGTCGATAATATCTTACTCTCCAAAAGAAATTTCTGCTCTGATGTTGTCAGGAAGGTCCTTCAGTGATGCTGGGGTTTCCAGGGGCAGCACCAAACTACTGAAAGGGTCACACCTGCTTATAATAAAATAAACACAACAGCTAAGTACAAGTCATGAGCAACTTGTAGAAGTAATTTAAATCACCTGGGCTTTATTGTTAATTCTGTTTAGAACTTGTGTACACTGGAACAGAATTCAGGACTGTGGGGTAATGCAGGAGTGCAGTACACAGAACCACACATGGTACAATTACATGGCAGTGAGGAAGTGCAAAAATACAAAATAAATACACAGAATAATAAATAAATAGCACACTAAACAGACAGGACAACAGAACAGCACTGGAAGAAATTTATATTAAAATTTACAAATTTTTCATTTCTACGATAGACTGAGATCACATTTATTCCTTGTCAGCAGTGTTCCCAGGAAGAGATTCTAGTATGCTTTCTAATGATGAATAAATGCATGAAAACATGCCATATGATTAAGGTTAGATTTGGGAGTGGGAGTCACAGTGGTAAAGTTACTAGTCACACATTTTCACAGAGTCTGTATGTATGTTTCATTGTACTCTTACATGTATGGGGTCCAACTGCTGGTTTGTGTTGGAAAAGAGGAAACGGTATTCAGTGCCAGACAGGGAAACTTCTTCCATATCATGGTTCCTTTTATAATGTCCTGCATGGAATCAGAAAAGAATAAATATAACAGGTTTTGAACAGCTTCTCATCCACAACGCAAGATTTAGGTCTAAACATTCCACACACTCTAGCATTCAAACCTGCCCCCCATTCATTTAATTCCCAGACAATTCCTGTTTTGAGTTATTTATATGAGGTCATTTCAAAATAATAGATCATTCATCCTGACAGAACTGGTTTAACTCAGTCAGGTTTGGGGGCTTTCTTGTTTGGCATACATTTTCAATTCAGTCAACAAATTTTCTATGGTCAGGGTTTTGTGATGCCCACTTTTGCCTAAAAAGCTTAAAATCACTGTCCAGCTGGAAGACCCAGTTGCAATCACGATTTCTGGCTGATGTTTTAAAGTGTTGCTTCATTATTTCTTGATAATCCACCTTCATACATACAAAATGTTACATTTTTATCAGACCAGAGAATCTCTCCATTGGGAACTTCTCCATAGTTCTCTGGTGATCATCTGCAAACTTTCCTCTGGCTTTTTATGCAGTGCGTAGAATAGGGGACACTGTTTAGGCCAAGGGAATTTCACCAGTAACTCAGTTGTTGTCCTGGGGTTCATTTGAAAGTTTTGGATCAAATTTTGTTCACTGTACATTGTTCTTAAAAAGTCTAATCGAGAAAAAGTCTGTAATTCTTAAATAGTTAATGCAATATTATTATCTATATCTCAAAGACACCTTGACTGCTTCATTTTAAATCCATTGTGACAGTGTACAGAGGCAAAATACTGAATATTCTGTCACTGTCTAAATACTTATGGACCTGAGAGTATATAATCTGTTAGCCTCAACTGTACATAGATTGGTAATGTTTTATTTTCTACCATCTAGTAATTTGACTGTATTACAATTAAAAAAATAGTTTTTCTAACTAATAGGTATTGTAACACAGCTTAACCCCAAAATATAATCAGTTTTTTTCTTGACCCCTAAAATAGTTAAAAGCTCTTACAGCTACTTGCCTCTCTGTCTAAAAACTTCTTTTGGGTTCTGTTGGTATGGACTCCCACAGCGTGGTTTTTGCAGAAGGTGTGTCTTGTCATTGGACAAAGGTGGAACTCTGGGTCACTCTCAAGGTATAATGGGGTTGGTCTGAAGGCATACACACTCGGAGCAGGGTTCTGAAGTAAACAAGAGCATAATAAACCATACACCTATGAAGCAAGCAAGAGTATACAAACTCACAAAAGCATGTATTATAGTTCATTTTTGGCACTGAAGAGACTTTTTAGTGGCAGCACGTCAAATATCCAGCTTCATTTGTCTGGTCTCAACAACTGTTTATTACACTGACATGACTCAGGAAACAAGTATTAAATTATTTAGCACTGGTTAAATAGAGGTAAATGAAATATAAAGCAAGTATTTACAAATATCCTGAGAGGGTGGACATTTTGTGGCTTCAACACATTATGAGGAGTCCTGAAAAAGAACATGTGGTTGAGGTCTGACTCTGATCTCTCCTCTCCCTGCAGCTCCTTCTCTTCGGAGTTTAAATCAGGAGACACCACTATGGGCAGCAGTTCATTCTGTAAAAACACAAATAACAGACTGACAATGAGGACTAAATTAGGGTATGCAATGGAATATCATTACTAGATGTAACTATCTTACCTCTGCTCCAGTGCGTAATTCTCTACTCTGGTTTCTGCAGGCAAAAAACTCTTTGAAATCGTACACACTGACTTCCTGATAACCCATTAGCTTGTAGTGCTGAGGAACCTGGAGATGAAACCAGTACTATGAATGTTCAAGTACATACAAGTGGCATTACTGAAACAGGAAAAAATACAAAACTACAGCAGAATAATGAAATAAAAACAAGCAAACAAACACACAAGCAATTTCTGCAGTATATATATATATATATATATATAGCATGTGAGCAGTCAGTTCTCAGGTTCTCAAGGTGATCTGTTGCAAGCAGGAAAAACAGGCAAGCAGGAGCAACATAGATAGATAGATAGATAGATAGATAGATAGATAGATAGATAGATAGATAGATAGATAGATAGATAGATAGATAGATAGATAGATAGATAGATAGATAGATAGATTTCTATATAAAGAGAATACCTTTAGATTAAAAAAAGGTATGGTGGTAGTCACATTTTTTTCAAGCAACCCCACTTGAACATTTCCAATTTTATTAGTGAGCTAAAAAAAAAAGAGAGAGAGAGAAGAGACATTAAGATTTCTATTATAAAGAATATGACCATTATATTTTCTACAGAATGCTGAATCTGCTGCATCTGTAAATAAATACCTAGAAATAAATCAGCACTTGTTTTAAGAACAGATACCACCATATCTAAATATTTTACTTTGATTTACTATAATGGATATACTATATATATATATATATATATATATATATATATATATATATATATATATATAAAGATATAAAGAGTTTTTGGTTGTTGCGATGTAAAAAAAAAAAGAAAATTAAAAAAGTTCAACGATGTGAGATTTTTTTTTCACCTTTAATGTGATGTAGCTGCAAAATTGAGGTGAAAAACAAATAGAAAAGTTTTAATGGGGAAAAAGGGAAGAACAAAAAGTACAATCCTGGTTTACCCCAGACCATGTGGCAAAATGTGTTATCACCAAGGTAGAACATTTTTAGCATAGCTCAGACTTTCTGATTAACTCTTACTGCTATAGTGGTACTCACAAGTTGGTCAGGGTGGCTTGTAGAAGGAAAGATGGGTGATATGAAGGGCTGCAGCTTTTCTGATGCCAGATTTAAGAGTTGTTTCTTTTCATTCATGTCTAAAGCAAGAGAATTAAGACAAACATACAAACCTGTCATTTTATCCTATGTAATTATGCTTTTTGGTGTTTGTGGGACAATGATATATAGAAATCATGAATTTTTTTTTTTTTTAAAGAATAATGATGTGCCATGTAAACACTGTCAAAGATTTTTTTAATCCCTAAACCATATATGCAAACTAAGCTGCAAGAAAAACCAGTTATTAGTAGTTATTATAAATAAAACTAATTATTATTATAACCTAAACTAATTGTGACCTAAATACAGTATCTGTATTGTTTTGAACGTATTTGACCATATGTGGTTCTTCCATAAAAATTCCATGTATGTTAAGAAGTCATCACATCACAAGTTCATTAACGGAATGAATGAAAAGTTAAAATTATCTTTTGTCTCACCTTTATTTTTTGCTCCCCTGACTTGCATCTTTGTACTGGAAGCTAGTTCTTGCAAAAGAAGCAGCCTCTTATTCATACGAACCTGCAGAATGATCTAAACAAATAACATTATGACTGATATTTCATTACATTTTTTACTTTTTGGCTTCTTATACAAAAAAAAATGGAATCCAAAATGTCACAATAAACAAGCAAATATTTATAGTAATAAAATGATGATTCTAAAATGTAAACACTGCCAATGAATTAATTTTACCTTACGAACAGTTTGTTGGAAGAGTCTAAGCACTCTCCTCCTGACCTCCAGTTGGCTACTGCCATAAATGTAGAACACCGGAGTGCAGTCAGGGAGCTACAACCCAAACCATTATGTTCAGTGTTCAGTGCAGTGTTATATCAGGCATATATGAGAGACAGGATGACATTTCTAAATATTAGGTAAAGTCTATTGTTAAGGTGCTTTCACACATATAAGTCTGGTTGCTAAAAAAAATAGTGTTTTGGTCTGGCTTGTTTTCATATCAAATACAACAATAGAAAAAAGTAAACTTTTAAATCACAAAAAAATCAACCAAGCACAAGCAACATGGAGTGGTGCTCGAAATATAACTAGATAATAGCTTAAAACGTTCTGTGTATTGCATCCATTGTTTATTTTTCTGCCCAGAACCTAGAACACATGGTATGTTTAATTCACTTCCTGTATTCAAGTTGACTCAATAATGAATCGCTTTCTTACTGCAAACAAACCACACAACATTTCGACTGCACCTCACTTAGAAGGGCTCAGACCAAATGACTGCACCAAAGCTGAAACCACACCAGTGTACGATTCAAATAGACTAAAGACTGTATATGTGAAAGCAGGATCTATTTTTCTCAGTCTTTACCTGTCCTGCACAACGGACAACACGATGAGATGACAGTTTTGGAAAAATCTGGTTAACATCCATCTCACTGCCATCCATGTCCTTCTTCATCTAGAACACACACACACACACACACAAATGACTGTAATCACACTGCATAATAAAACATAGTGTGAATGGCAGGGTATTGAAGACAAAAACATTAAATTCTTAAATATCTACTTTTTATTGGACTAATAAGTTAATGACCATACCATATACTCAGAAGCTGCAACTTCCTGTTTCTTCAGAATCTGTATTTTCTGTTCTGCTGAGAACAAATCGTCACCTAGCTGTACCTGCCTAGAGAAGGCAGAACAATACCACAAGCTCCAGTAAAACTGCTGTTGGTCACATTATACTTAACACAGAGACTGTACACACGGGTGTTAGTATCTTTTATGTATTTGAACATACCACTGAAGTTGATTCATTTTTTGGGCATTTATTCGAACTTGATTTTCAAATGCAGCCTCCTTCATCTGTCTTGTCTGGTTTGCAGACTTGGTATGGGACATGGCTTTAATGAATTAAACATCTGAATGAGCATTTTAAATAAAAAAAAAACCTCACTTGCTATAGCACAACCATAAATTTGTCTTTTTTATGTGCATACACATCTGGTCTGAAGAACTGTAAATCACTAGATCACTAATACATATGTTTTTAAGCATGTTATTTACTGTAATTTGTATACAATTCAAAATCTGTGATGCACATTCCACATCTTTAAAAATCTCACATTTTTAACATGCAGGGTATGCAATATTTATGCCAAAATATAGACAGGGCTTGTGGCTTCGATGATAATACGGCACAATAGAATGAAACTGGAGGGTAGACAAATGTTTCCTTATATAATGTGAACTAAAGACTCTTCTGTGCTATTTAGAAATGGCAAAACAAATAAATAATCATTTATTCGACTGTAAAAGAGCTGGGCAACCTTCTGTTATTTAAGAGGCCCACTCTCCTGATTTTCCACATCCTCACCTAATGTTCTCTTGGCATTCATGAATCCCTAGTTTAACATTGGTGCAAAAACCGGTTTTGTTCAAAGTCAAATACTCTAAATACCCTAGATACCCAAATTAAAACCATCTGTTCATGTAAAACATTTTACTTTAAACATAAAATCATTTTTCCCTTCACTGTTGAAAGCTTCTTCTGGTTTATACTACAGCTAGCTCAATGTAATTAATAGCAAAACATACTTAAACATACATATAGTAAGAATTCTGAAGTAATCTCCTGTTTAGGTACGCTATATTGCCTCTTAAACACTCATTTCTTACTCACCCTCTCTGAGGTCCTTGTAGCTCATTTTGTCTTGCCGCTGAATGAGCATTTTAGCAAGTCTGTGTTTTGAAAGATCTACATCAGAGCTCTGTGTATATGGGTCTGATTTTATCTTCTTTTTAGTGTGCTGTAAAAAAAAAAAAAAAAAAGTAGCCCAAGAGCAATATGACCAATGTATGACTAAACTCAACCAAAAAGAAACGAAAGTCACTCCTGTGTCTGTAGCAGTAATAATTTTACCTTCTCTATTTTTGGTGGCAATTTAGCCCTTTGTTTGGGAGGAACAAGGAACATAACGTTTTCTGTTTGGATATCTTTGGCAGTTTCAGCATTCTCTTCATGTTCTCTTTGTTGGCTAATGCAGAGGCAGGAGCATGACACTTACAGATGTGGCAATGTTTTTGAGAGTAACTGAGAGTTACTGTATAAACTATAAAAAATATAATAAAATCCAAAATTCCAAGTCAACTACGTAAAGGTTATTGTGAAATATAAAATTAACGGACATTACTTTAGAGTCAGATTAGGAGAGCAGGATGCAGTAAATGTGCAGATAAAGGGTTTTGAGTTGAACTGAGAGATGACCAGCTGTAGAGTGATTTCAGCCATTCCATACTGCTGTGGTAGGAATGTCACTGATACATCTGTCTTCCCTTTGGCTGGGATGATTCCTAGTAACACAAACAGAAAAAACTTGATTATTGTGTGTGTGTGTGTGTGTGTGTGTGTGTGGTCTTAATTTTAGTTGCAGGTGGCCTCCGTATACTTTGCAGTTTCTGGTGTCAGGCTTTCAAGGGGGCACTAATGTAATAAAGCATGCTAAAAATTCTGGGCCACATTCATAGTGAAGTTAAGTGCAGAGTGAGGATTTAATGACAAAATTGCACACACCAATATTCAGACATCAAAGTAATTCCAGTCTACAGACACTCCATAAGTTACAGAGTGTATGAGGAGTGGAGTTTAAGTGAAACAGAGGCAGGTTTCCCTTATGTTTGATTTGAAACTTGAATGTTTTATTGCACAATATGGGCTTGAGCATGGAGCACTGTTTATCCCAGATCTGATTATAGCCAAAATATGCCATAGTGAAATGTATCTTTTGGACTGCAAATACACCCTAATACTCTATTTTTAGAGAGGACATCACAGGGAACATCTTCTTATCACCTTTTTGTAGTAACTTGTGGCTTCATTAAGATTTGCCTATGAGTAAAGTCAAATTTCCAAGTAAATAAAATAAACATAATAAATGTACAAATAAATGTAAAATAATAGAAAGTATTTTATATGCTGTCAAATAATTAGGGAGGGCAAATTTGTAGTGATTAATAATCAGTAATTTCAGTAAACTAGGACCGTTCAATATACTACAGTACACTAGACTCCAATTAGATGTTTATTACAAGGCTTACTATTTTCTCATACCTTATTATATTAGTCTTATTATTTACTATGAGAAAAAAAACACACACACACGCACACACACACATGCACACACACACACACACACATATATATATATATATATATATGTGGCAACTTTGGACTGGGGAATACAAGTATTTTCTTAATACAAGTATTTTTCTCTGTGTAAATATTGTAAATATTGCCAAGTGTAATATATGTGTAATTAAGTCTGAATATGGCCCTAAAAGGATTTATTAGGCAAGAGACATCACCTGACAAAGGATATACGGTAAACGCCTCATGGGACTTTAAGCAGTGCATCTGGAACTCAAAGTCTACTGGACAACTGCAGCTCAGAGGAATCACACAGGTGGAGCTTTAACACAAAGACAGAACAACAGAACAGAGTTATAATAAACCACTACAACAACAATAAACAAGATCATTTCTAATGAATACATTTCACATCTCCCAGAATAAGCCATGTACAAGCTGTCTGTGTCTGGTGTACAGATATGTATAGTTGTGTATTACTTTCATGTCTGTGCAACTCAAGCCTAAGAACTGATACTATTTTGACTCACTTGCAGCTAAAAAGAGGATGGGGTCCTGCTCTTTATACAAAACCATTTCAGCTATTCTCTTCTCTACCTTCCTAACATGATCACCAAGAAGATGTACACTCACTGAGCACTTTATTAAGAACACTAAGACTGTAAAAATGTAGCCTGGTCTGATGAATCCCACCTTCTACATACAGACGGTGGGGTCAATAATAATAAATTAATAATAAATTAACAATAACAACTGGATTTAACCATAAACGTGTTTTAGTGAACATCCTAAAAGACTCAAAATACTAGATTGATATTAGAAGATGAAAACAATGATCAGCCTTTAAAAGGAAGTTCAGGTACCTTTGTCCCAATGGCACAGGAAACAGATTTATTTGAGATGGGATCTCAAGATCATCAATGACAGGATAAGCATGAATATTAATCAGCAAGTTCTCCTCCCCCTAAAGAAAAACAAAAGTGTTGTGCAAGTAATAAAGCTAACCAACGTGTCATATTCCCATCTGCATGTAATCCTACTGTAACCAAATAAATAATACAAAACTACAGCCTGACCTTGCAGTGAATCCGGATGCTGTCGAAAAAGTAGCGCCATTCATCTGGACTGAAGTGCACAGTTATAGTGTGAGCGAGTCCTGGGGCTAGCCGACTCTACAAATAAAACACACCTGAACTTTTAGAAATATGACATAATAATAAGTACAGAAATAAACATTCTAACACTCACAAAAGAGATTAACAATTAACTCTATTCTTTGCATAATTACCTTTTGTGTACATTCTGTTCGAAAGTACTTGGTTTGAGTAGGAAGAATGTGGACATGGATCACCTCAGGATAAATATTGATAAGTTTCTGTTAAAATAACAAAACATTATAATAATGTTACCAATTCCTATTTACTTTTCTCATTCATATATAGAAAATTGAGCCTAATGTCAATAAATCCCTTTTAGAAAATGGGCCTCATTTATCTTTTAGTAAAGTCGCTTATAAATATTTGAGTAAGACCAACTGAACTAAAAATCTGTGGCAGATTTGTGCAGTTTTAGAAAAAAAAATCTTCATATTTATATGCATATGCTGTTGAATGTCTGGTGAAATAACAAGACATGTGAGAGCTCATAACTCTGGAAAAGGGTGTCATAGGAAGTTCATGTTGGCATGCAGCACTCTAGAGAGTATATGACACATGGCAGCTTGAACATAGCAGACTCTTTAATGTATCAGTCACACAGCGCTGACTCTAATGAAAGTGTGGCAAAGCTTTTAAAAAGATACTATGGAAAATGGAACCAACCTATAAATGGACCCAGCATCTTTAATGGAATGATCTGTCTGATTTCTCTTCATTTATACATTTATGTTTACTGTTGTACTTTCTTTTGCTCTTAAAATCAAATGGCTAGCTTATAATTTGTGTCTGTAACTAAAATACACAAGCAATTGATACTTGGAGTCATAATCCATCATAGAACTGCAGTATCATCACCAATGATATCATCTGAAGACAGATTAAGTAAGATTGGTCTTCTCTTCTGTTAAATTACAACCACTCAGGAGGAAGAGTAACATCCCAATGTTTCCCAAAATTACAGGATTTTCCTGAATACCAGGTAGCTTGTGTTAAAGCTACTATAAACAATTTGAGAATAAATTCCCTCACATCCAGCTTGATAAATGAGGCCCAATCTAAAGTACAGTACCTGGTGTGTATTTCTGAATTACTGTTTAAAACCACTTCACATACCACAACCTTTTTGTACTCCTTTCCCACTTCAAACCCACTAAAATGCAGTTCTGATGGTTCAGCCACAACAACATTATTGCTCTTAACCTTGGCAAAACTGCCTGTGGAAAGAAAAAGATTTTTTCCCTTAAAAAATAAATAGAAAAGAGCAAATTAAATTATATCAACAAGATATTTAGCATTTTAGGTTGTACAAATGTTCAAAAGTAACAGATTTTACAAATCCTTTTTAAGCATGATTACAAACTATTATAGTACGTAACTAAAGCTTCTATCATCTCTTTTTTTTATTCTCCTGCATGGAAAATGACAAGAAAATAGACTACAGACAGAGACTTGCTTGCCAGCAGACTGTACAGCTTTTCCTTTTTTTTTGTTCTTAGTGGCTTTATTTGAGAAGACTACAACTGACCCAAGCTCAGTACAAGTGAGAATGTTTAACACCGTCAATGTAGTAGTTTGTTATCTATATCTAACAGAGTTATCTAGTTTCTTCCAAGTGTTTCATTTATAACACATGGTTGTAAATGTTCATACAGTCTGTGTACAATAGTACATTAGTCTTTCTTGCAAAAACTGCATAAAGCTGATGTCCACATCTATATATATATATACAGTATAGATAGATACACTATGTTGCCAAAAGTTTTGGGACACCCCTCCAGATCATTGAGTTCAGGTGTTTTCAGGGGTTGGGCTCGGCCCCTTAGGTCCAGTGAAAGGAACTCTTAATGCTTCAGCATACCAAGACATTTTGGACAATTTCATGCTCCCAACTTTGTGGGCCTGCACAGAGTCCTGACCTCAACACCCGATAGAACACCTTTGGGATGAATTAGAGCGGAGAGCAAGGCCTTCTCATCCAACATCAGTGCCTGACCTCACAAATGTGTTTCTAGTGGAATGGTCAAAAATTCCCATAAACACACTCCTTGTTGTTGTTGTTTTGATGCTCTAGTCCATGATGTAAATTGAATTTGACGTCTGGTCAAGGTTATGAATTATACTCTTACTAGTTTCAAGAAGGTGATGAGAGACTCTGGAAGTCCTCCTGGTTTCCTCCACCAGTTGGCTCAGAGGTAAGATTGTCTTTTTCTTCACATTCTTGGAGAAAGTGTTTGGAGATTGCAGCACAGCCTCCATTCCTTACTAGATCTTTAAACTTAAAAATAACACTGCAGCATTGAAGAGAAAGAAACACTGTGATATTCACTGACCAGTCTAACAACGGAAATGAACACACTGGTCACTCTACGATGCACGTGATGACTAACTTTTCATTCCACAAGATCTTTTAATCTAATTAGGTTAGTTAGGCTTAATTAGATCATTATATTTCTTTGCAGATCAAATGATCACCCACAGAAACAAGTGGTTTATAAACAGAGTGTTGGTATTACCCGAATACGTGCAGTAATCTAACGCTGCAGGTCACTTTTCTCTTTTTGTTGTACACACTGCTTGTTCCATAACCATAGGCGCCATGTCAACCATAACAGTTACCATAACAACGAAATTAACGTGAAGTCATCGACCATTACAGGTTAGTCTACACGCCAGTGACAGTTTTCAAAATAAAAGCTTGAAAACATGGCGGACTCTAACGGATTAGAGCAGTAGTGGCTAAATAGTGATGTTGGGCTAGCTCGACAACGACAATACTGGCGCTGCATTATATCCCGAGGTCTTATAAACATCATCATCAACAACAACATATTAATAATAATAATAATAGTTCTGGGTAAGGGTGTTTGTTATATACTTTAAATGTAAATAATGTTAGGGGAAAAGCTCTGTCTCTCACACACACACACACCCTAGACAGCCCGTAATTCTCAGCTGGGTTTATTCTTTTTCTTGTATTTTGTGCACAATAAATCTGTGACCGTGTCCATTAAACAAATCATATTTTCATGACTCCTGCGACTGACTGATGTTCTTATTGAGAAAGAATTAGGGAAACGCGTTGTCTATGATGCAGGTGAAAGACTGAAGGCTTCTTGTTGTTGCGTTTTTAAATTATTACAATTAAAAAAATTGAAATAATTTTTTTAAAATGTTGAAAAGAAAAAAAGGGCGTAAAGCTCGATTGTAGGGGGCGTGTCAGAGTAATCACGTGATGAAACTGTCAGTGATCGTGTGACTCTACACCGCTGGTTTGTGTGTGTGTGTTTAATAAAAGCTGCATTTGGTTTGTTTTTAAGCTCAAAAATACCACACTGATTTCCGGCCCTTCTAGACCATTGATATATCTGTATTCATTTACACTTCAATCTAGACCACTGATAAATCTGTAAAGATTACACAAAAAAACATTTGATTTTTTTGTTTATTTATTAAAGGGGCGGGGCAGGGGCGGGGTTACACAAGTTACTATTACTTAGACGAGCTTGATCTATTTTAAATACTTTGTAAAAAGAAATCAGTAAACGTATCCCATACAATGTCTTTATTCATGAAATAACCAAATAGTGCTGTATCTTTACTCCATCAGCAGCTTCTCTGCCTCCTCTAGTGCTCTCTCCATGTTCTCAGCATACATGCAAAATGAATCTCTTTCCTGATAAAGCTGTTCTCGGGCTCCTTGAAGACTCCTCACGGTGTTCTGAACCTCCTGGAACCATGCACAAGATTTAGAACATCAGGACTAACGCATGAACCAGATGAAATGATTTAAAAGATTGAAAAGACTATTCTTATTGTTAGTAGAGACTGAGACTTACTGTTAAATGTGCTCTGTGTTCTTTCGTAAAATCATCAAATGATTTCAGCTCAGTTAACAGTTTTTGGGAAATGGTCTGGAAAGATGAAGAAACATTTGTTTTGTTTTTTTCCCCACAATTACAGGAATCTCAAAATACATAAAACAACGTGTCAGTAAACATTCCAGCAAAAGACTCTAGAATATACAAATTGTATTTTAAAGTGTGATATTCTATTGTAATAAAGTAATAAATGGATTAGATGCAAAATCAGAATTTACAAAATTTTCTTTATTTACACAAAAGATGAACATAGTCTGTTCTATTTACTCAATAGATGATATCTAGTATAGAAATACCAGCCATGACGGGGTGTTTCACCTACAATAACCAAGTCATCACTGTATTAATCAAGTGTTTAAAATGTACACAAAACTGTAACCAGTAACCAGACTCAAACCTGATGAGAAGCACTGGAGTAAAGAACTTTGGGGTGTTAAAAAATAAACAGACTTGATATTTTATATATATATATATATATATATATATATATATATATATATATATACATATATATACACACACACAAATACACATACAAATACACACTAGCAGTCAAAAGTTTGGACACACCTTTTAATTCAATGTTTTTTGTTTAGGGATTTATTTTCTACATTCTAGAACAATACTGGAGATTTCAAATCTATGAAATAACACACATGGACTTAAGTAATGACAAAAAACAACAGTCAGTTGTTATTTTAAGACACGAAGGTCAGGTGTTCTGGAATAGTTCTTGCAAGAACAGTATTGTCAAGTGCATTTGCAAAGCCCATGAAGCACCATGATGAAACTGGCTCACATGAAGACCATCCCAGTAAAGCAAGACCAAAACTTACCTCTGCTGCAGAGGAGAAGTTCATTTAGAGTTACCAGCCTCAGAAATCACCAATTAACAGCACCTCAGATTAGAGGCGTTATGAAGGCTTTACAGAGCATCAGTAGCAGACATATCTCAATATCAACTGTTCAAACGAGATTATTGTGTATATCGTCCGCCTTCAGCATTGTTTTACAACGTAGAAAGAAATAAACATATATATATATATATATAAAATCTGAATGTGTGGGTCTCTTTCTAAGTCACTGTAAATTTCAGACATCACAATAAAAAAAATTGTGTATTAATGCACCAGATGCTAAAACAGGAGTGTCTGATCTTATCCACAAAGGGCCAGTTTGGGTACAGGTTTTCATTCTAACCAAACAGGAGTCACACTAGAGTCTACTGAAAGCCAGTATCATCTGATTGAATATGTGGCATCAGGCATGCTTCCTGCTCGAGTGGAATGAAAACCTGCACCCTCACTGGCCCTTTGTGGATAAGATTAGACTCCTGTGTTCTAAACCACTAATCCACCACTTACTAACTTAAAATAACTTTTCATTGCTTATGGTAAATATTAGGAATAAAAGTAAATTAAATTAATTATTGAACTCTACAGCCCCCTCAGTCTCAATCCTCAGAAGATTTTTTATACTACCAATGTCTCTTAGCTCTCACCTGGGCATCTAATCAATTAAGATTTTTGCCTAAAATTCAACATCACCTCAGGTTTATATTCATACATATACACAAATACATATATCTCACATTTCCTATGCTTAAAATAGAGGTAATATAAGTTTCTTATAAGTTTATATAGTTCCTGCACTAAAATGGATGATGAGAGGGTGGATGCCCCCTATGCAAGATTAATCCCTCTTAATCTCTCCTTCAGTACAGTGAAATCGTTATGGCTCACATCTGTATCTACTCTCCAACTGTTTCTTGTATAAGTGTGCAGCCAGGCCAACAAGCTTGCTGTCTGAACATGAGAAGCTCATTTCTCAGAATGATTTGTAAAACCATAGGCCAAAACAATATCATGCAATTTATGAACTGTCCCTGAATCTGTAACTGAATTTCATGCCTGGCTTCTATTCCAATGTGTTTCTGCCACAAGTGCTGGAATAAATCCCTCTTTACATTTTGATGTCTGACCAAAACAGAACCCCACTTAACTAAATCATTTCCTTTTCTTATTTTCAGACTCTCACATGAGAAGTGCTGCCTTTCTCTCCCTCTCGGTATTACCTTCTGATTTTACACATCTGTTCTCCCATTGTATGTATAACCTGATCTAGATATTTTGCATATTATATTAAAAACACTTTATTAAAAATATACAATCCTGCAAAACAAGTACTCTAAAGGCATCTACTTAAATACATTATTTTACTTTCCATATATGATATAAATAATATCAAAGAAATATTAGCAGTTTAATAACTAACAGTTGATTCAGTCTTAGGAATAAATGAATAGAAAAAATAAAGACATTACCATGAGATCTTTTCTTTGTCCTGCCTTCTGATCTGCTGCTTCACAAACTTTCTCTCCTGAAACTAAAAAAGAGATTTAAGTAAATTAAAGCCTGAATAGAACAAAAGAATTAAAAAAAAATATATAAAGAAAATATATTAGACTGTGTATAATTTGGAAAGTAGCATTAATATAATTCAAACTGGAAGAATATTATAATTTTTATAATTATCTAAGATAATTATGCTTTTTTTTAAAAAAAAAAAAAAAAGCTTATTTTTTCATCTGTTCTTAACTGCTTCTCTTCAATACTACATACTCATGTCAATTCTTACACCCTTAAGGACTATATCCTTATCCTTTTTTTTTTAATTAAAAATAAACTCTTGCATTTTGTGCCCTGTTACATAGACCTAGACCATAGTTTTTTTGTCCTCGATAGAAGAACTGTATTGGTGCAGTGTCTACCTAAAGGATATTCACAGTTGAAATATTCCTTTCAAAGCCCCTGTCAACTTTTCATCTTCTTACTATTACCTGTAGCTTGTTTTGATAGCGGAGGAGCCATGTCATTTTCTTACTCAGTCACCTGCACTATAATTATGATCTATACCCAGGGTTCCCAAACTTTTTCATTCCAAGACCCACTTAGACGAGTACAATAAATCCCAAGACCCACCATAATATTTTTAAATAGAAGTATTTGGCGGTATTTAGTATTTAGCATCCTCATTTAGTAGAGAGCAGCTTTTTTTTCTTGTCATATGAATGAAATATACAATTGACTGCAATATGATAACCATTCAAATGTCAAAACAGCAGCCTAATGGTTAGGTCAGGATTATGAGAGGAATAACTGAGTACTGAGTTCTACTTATTAACATAAGTATTACAGAACATGCTATACAAATACTGATAATCAAATACAAATGCAAGAACTGAAAAATTGTGTTTAAAACTACTTCAATTTATTAGTGATTATTTATTAGTGATTATTTGCAATTCAATATGCAGCTAAAAATGAGGCTCGCAGTGGTTTTTCTGGGATGCTGGCTGTGCCTTTGATCGGTTTTTGCTGACACAGATACTCTTCTTATTTTACAAACCCCAATTCCAATGAAGTTGGGACGTTGTGTAAAACGTAAATAAAAACAGAATACAATGACCTGCAAATCCTTGTTGACCCATATTCAATTGAAAACCCCACAAAGACAAGATATGTAACGTTTAAACTGATAAACTTGGTCATCTCTTGCAAATATTCACTCATTTTGAATTTGATGCCTGCAACACGTTCCAAAAGGCACGGGACAGGGGCATTTTCTCCACGGTGTTACATCACCTTTCATTTTAACATTCAATAAGTGTGTGGGAACTAAGGACACTAATTGTTGAAGCTTTGTAGATGGAATTCTTTCCCCATTCTTGCTTGATGCATGCCCTCAGTTGCTGGGGTCTGCATTGTTGTATTTTGCACTTCATAATGCGCCACACATTTTCAATAGGAGACAGGTTCTGGACCGCAGACGGGCCAGTCTAGTACCCACACTCTTACTACAAAGCCAGGCTCTTTTTATTTACGTTTTACACAACGTCCCAACTTCATTGGAATTGGGGTTTGTTGGTATATGCAGAATGTTTTGTTGTGAGGTGCTGTTTAAGTTTTGAGGGTTTCATGCTTACACTTGCCAAAACTTTTCTAAGCATAAAAGACATTGACATTTCTTCACCCTCTGGACCTCCACAGGCAATAAAACCAAGATCAAGGTAGGACTGGTCATATTTTCTGTGTGGCTCCTTTTCAGATTTTGTTGTTCTGACATAATCTGAAGACTACTCACAGACCTGTGATGCCTTCTGTTTTATAAGCTTGTCCATTTTAACATTCACTGCACAGTCACTGAAGGCTGTATTAGTGTACTGTACATTACTGATGCAGACGCTTCAACACAAACGAATCAGACGATTTATTCAGGGAGTTATTCAATGAATGCAATGTTGATTCAGACTTCTGATACTTGTGTGTGTTTTAATTTAAATGATTCCTTGGAAAAAAGAAAAGTCTCTTAGGAGTCGTTTGTTCATTATCGGACTGGTTTTGTTTCATCCACCATAACGTAAATGTAACTGCAGCCAAGTGACTTTGTCTGACCCACAGATTGAAAACCCCTGGTCACTACCATGTACTGTACATATATGGGCACACTGAAAGTCCAAGCCTCCAGTTTTTGTCAATGTTTGTATGTTAAGATTAAACAACGTTAGATATGATATGGATAGGGTTTCTTCATGATGCAGTGCCATGCTCGGTTATTCAGTGTAGCTTTTTAAACTAGCTAGAATGGAGAAGTGGCAGTGTAGAGTATTCATTAAGAACACACTCATGAGCCTGTTTATAAGAGATGAGAAACAGATATTGCAGAAAACAAGATCTCTTTACAAGTGTTCAGTTCAGATAATAGTTACATGCTGTGGTGATGAGCTCACATTATATGCATGGTGGTCAGATGAATCTGGGATGTTCACCTAAGGTCAGAACACTGAATTTTGTGAATCATTTGGGTGGAAGCAGGCTGTGAAGCAACAGCAGACACCAATATAGTCTAGTGTGTTACCACTGCTCATACCATTAATGTGTCATTAAAAGTAAGGCAATTAACCTTTACTGTACATTTGGATGAATTTGGCATGGCCATTATGCCAGAGAGCGCAGAATACGACTATGGTAGAAAATGATGCATGTTCATGACTTACGACACAAACATCATGCTGTTCCTTAAAACACAAACAAAATTACCTGGATCAAGGTTCTCTGCAATAAGAAGCACATGACAGTCACTGAGCTGTTTCTTAATTTCAGTGTTGCTTTCTTGAAGATCACTGCAGCGTTGTTCTAATACAAACACATTTTCCTAGAGAAAACAAAACAACTACTAAAGCCAGAAGGAAGTCTCCTTATAATTGTTTTCATACAGCCACTCTCTAAAGAAACTAGATTTTTTACAGACACCAATAAAAAATATCCATAACAATAATTACACCAAAAAAGTCTTTTAAAACTTAGTTGTATTATAAATTGTTCAAAATTAATATATGGCATATACAAAGGTAAATTAACAGTCTCTATCTTTCAAGAATGACTTCAAATGTCTGCATACTTACAGTCATGGGCCTAAATAACAAATTGTGTGGTGCAACTTCTATCAATAAAAAATAACCTCAGGTGAGATTAGAATATGTTAAGTATTATATGTAAGCAAGTTTTATTCTTTAGCCATTCAGATGTCAAGTTGCTTCTCTTGTAGGATGATGACCCAATTTCAGCCCAGCTGAAGCTGCAGGATGGATAACTCACATTTGTATTAAGAACATTACTAAATGATCACCCCTTTAGCACCTGGGCTTGACATTACACTGCCATACACCGTGTTTGGTTTTCGCCAAATATGGCGCAATGAATGTGATGTCCAAACATCTCCACCTTGGTCTCACAAGTCCAAAGGATATTGCTTCAGAATGTTTGTTCATATACAATTTTGCAAACAGATGTCATACTGCTTTAATTTTTTTTTTTAATTGGAAAGAAGGGGCTTCTTAGCCACTATTCCATGAAAGTCATACTTGTTCAGTCTTCATCTGATTGTGTTGTCATTTAAGGTGCTTCCATATTCTTGTCAGTTACATCATCTAGCTCTTGGTTTTTGCTTTATATCTGAGCATTAAACAATCTGAGTTTGGACTGAATTTGCTGACACACCTACTCCCCAGAAAATTGGCAGCTGTGTTGAACTTTTTTGTCCTTTTGTAAACAATCATTCTAACTGTAGAATGGTGAATTTCAGCTAGTTTGGAGATAGCTTCTCAGATTAATGAGCAGCAGTAATAGTTGCTTCTCATGGTCATGCTGATGTCCTTTCTTCATGGTATGATGTAAACACAAACCTGAGTGCCCTACAAGAGTTCTGCTTTTACAGAGTAGTCTGACTTGAAGATGATGAACTAATCTTGTACATTTCATTAATAACACCAGACTGCTAATTACTCTCTTAATGAATATGGAAATAGGAATGGTCTACTTTTTTGCATCGGGTTTCTGAATCACGATTTTAATATTTGGTGGGAAAAAATAACTATGTTTTGAAATCTGTTGTTTTTTTGTGGTATAGTGTCAAGTATTGGAGACCGCACACACAATTGTTATTTGTGCCCTAATAAATAAAACCTAGACTTGAAGATGAGTGTACTTCCCCTTTCCCATGACAGTATGTACCTGTGACATTTATGTTTTTTAGATTTTGTAATAATTTGACAAAAAACCCTGAATACTTTCTTGCATGTCAGTTAAAAAAAACTTATATAATTCTAATGTATATCTTTATCACTGTATGGTAGTAATTTAAAAATGAAGAGAATTTGACTCCACAGAAAGATGCAAAGTGCCAGTGTTAATGTCCTCAAAACTGTGATCTAATCAACTTTACCTTTAACTCTGAAATCTGCTTCTGCAAATCTTCTTTCGCTGCAGTCAGAAGACGATTTTGTTCCATAACTTCACTTTGGTGGCCATATCTTACTGAGGGCCTGCAACATGAATTCATTTAGAATAAATAAATAAATCACATTGTAAACATGCTTATAATGCCATATTGATCTCCTCACCCTTTGAGGCTTTTCGCTGTGTTCTTCCTGAAAAGAAATTACAAAATAAAATTAAAAATAGGATTACAGGATCACATAAACTGAATCCGACACAAAACTAACTGAACTACTCTGTTACTCACCTGACCACAGCCTCAGGGTCAGTCTTGACATTAGCTTTCCTAGATGCTAAATTAGGATGTGTGGGAATGGCTGTATCTTTAGCTGGAGCTCTGTCCACTCTCTTCATGATGCCTTGTGGAAAAAATGTTCTCAAATCACTTCAAGTCCATTCACAGTTTGTAATAAAACCCACACCCGCACTACAGGAGGCTGCTGAAGCCCTGTGTGAGATAACCGCTGCTTTAGACTGGTCAGTGGTGCTTCAGAGAGGTGTGGTGGTACTGGTCAAGCTGCACCCAGTGTCTACTGCAAACCAAAGCCGTGCGTTATCTCTCTCACATCACTTCATCCGTATTCAACTGAGAACTGAGGGACAAACTTACCGGACAAAGACTTACCGTCACACTCACTCCTAAACCCCGCTGTTACAGGACACAGGAAACACACTTGATCTTAAGCGCGCTAAACGTTCAAAAGATTTGCGTCACTTCCGTCAACTGCTTCTTCTTCTTCTTCTTCGTTTTGAGTTGTGTCTGTTAACGTTGGGGGCGTACCGGTGTTATGCCAGTAAATGTTGTAGTCAAAAACTGCGACAAGCGCATGCGTGTGACCGACGTACCAATGACGTCGTTTTTACAGTTTCATAGACGCGTCAACTCATTGCAGTTTATCACTGAGATGGCTTTTGCACTTACACTCAGAAATAGCGGGAAATATTAAGATATAGACACCTAAAGTACTTAGGGATATATTGTCAATTATATTAGTGCCCATTCATCATGGTCTGTTTTCTGACATTGGCCATATGTTAAATATTTCAGCGTTCATTTTATAAAATGATTTTTGATTCTAATTAGATAAACAGATACACCTTGACCATCACGTCATGCCATTACACGCGACATGAATGTAACCATCGTGACCATTTCCGTACAGTACACATTTTATCGTGACACGCTACGCCGTCGGTTTTGTCCAGTACTGCGCATGCGCCAGTGGCAAGCGGAAGGCGGTTATGTTCAAACTTGAGAAAGAAACATTTAAACGCTAACGGTCGGAGGAGAAGCGCGAGCGATTATAGAGGAAGAATTTATCAACATATCTACTTCATGTTATTTGGAGCACATAAGATAGACACTAATGTAAAACCAAGCAATTTCGTGGTTAGGTGTTTATTTTGGCGATTCTGGTTCAGTAACAGATTTCTGTCATCGCTCTGTGGTGGTGGTTAGTTTTTGTGAGCAGTTCTGCAGGGTTCTCAATGGAGCAGAAAGAGGCACAAAACCTCGGGTAAGTCCAGTTAGATTTAGTTTTCTGTGTTTAGGTTATTTTCCTCAAACCATTATTTTCTACAGCTTTATTTTCAGTAAAGAGCTGATAGCCCGGGTTCACACCCAGGGAGCTGAGGTGAATGTTTATTAGAGGTATTTTATACCCTAGACCAGAGAGGGGCTAGAGGTGAAATCAGAAATGTGACCTAAATGACAAAAAAGACTATTGGACATTGCCAAAATGTAAAAAAAAAAAAAAAAAATCACCAAATCTATCAAACTCTGTGCCTTTTGCTGCTTTTCTTGTACTTGTAGGTGTATTTTGTTGAGTTAGAAAGTATAGCCAGGATTTCTCAAATCCCAGCAATATTAAAGTCCAAATCCATCTCAATAAAAACAATCCTTTCGTTCTGATCTCTCAGTCCTGGTTATAGATGTTCAGTGTCTCACACACATGTAGGTGTTATTAGATGGGCAGTATGCCTATTGCCTACTGTGGGCATTACTGTAACCCTTCCCCTGTCTCAATATTTACAATCTAATGTACAACACAGCACAGAAGATATATCATAGATACACCACACGTCTGTGTTCCCTTTGTTTACAATAGCCTATGTTTACATAAATTGATTAAGTTTAATTGCAATTATTTGCTTTAATACAAGATCCAGGCAGCTATTTTCAGACATGCTTTTTCCACCTGCATGGACGGTTGCTGGGATTTCTCTCCATGTTGGTGTGAGGAGCTCCCTCAAAACATGATAAATGAGAGGACCTGGTTCAGGAACCTTACAAGGATGCCCTTCTTCTATAGCTGTATCAGGACGGAGCTGTATCAAACCCCAGACGGAGACCCCAGAGTGGATCAAGGGCCCATCTGGGAGATATATGTATTGTTACCACTTGGGAGTGTCTGGGGATCCTTCTGAGGGAGCTTTACTGATCTTCTACATGTTTTACAGCTTAGTTTAGTGGTAATTTAATATTTGTGATGTCAATAGCTTTAAACATATTCAGACAGCTCATGTGTATCACAATATATATGAAACACTGCACATTAAGAAGGGTCTAGAATAATGGTCATTACCTCCATAACCTTTACTGTGCTTCTGAACTTAGACAGCAGGTTCATCATGTTGTTGACCTGGTGTGATCATGCTCACCACTGTAACCATAAAAACGGACTGGTTTTCTATATTATTATCTAATTTTTATTTTTCATATTTTATTTAGAATGTCATGCAAATGGAAATGCATCTGATTTTCAGTATCCAGAGAATGTGACACATAAATGTTTGTTTGTAGGCATGACCGAGAAGGATCGTCTAAAAGAAGAATTTCATCGGTAGGTACTTTTCAGGTTTATTGTACAGTGTTGCAGAGCTCTGTTCACATCAGCCACCATATCTGGCTGACACGTAGAAGCACACATTAAAAGCTTATGTATTTGTACAAAATTCATATACGCCTTGTAAAAATAATATGTACATATGTAATAACATGTAAACATTGTAATAATAATAACCATTATTATTATTATTTAACACTTCATGAATCAGAAAGTTCTTTCAGACTTGCGGTATACCTATATAGAGGAAAAACTCTGTAATCAGTAATTATGAAAACACTGATGTACTTAATGTAAAGGGTTTATTTGTTTGTTTAATCATCACATTTCTAGACACTTTATACTAGACTAGATTCCCTGAAAATGTCACCTATTGAACAGGAAGGGTTCATAAGTAATAACTTGTAGATCTTTTTAGCATTTTCTGTACCACTTGCATTTACTGGGCTCTGTAACACATCTGTATGTTCAGAAATGAATGAGCCTCAAATTCTGACACTGAAGCACTATTAATTGGGAATGGTCACATTATTTCCAGAAAGTTTGATGCAGATCTGAAATGGTTTGTCTGTGTTTTTTGTTGTTGTTGTTGTTTTGTTGTTGTTGTTTTTCCATCTGGTGATTTGAGGTGGATTTACCCTCCTGGCCTGTCTTTCCTTTGCCAGACACAGCCATGTTAAGTACAGCATGAGTCTAGTGCACACTACATGATTTTCCCATATGGAGACTTTGCATTCAGCAACTACAGATGTTAACTAGTTCTTCAGTCTCAGTCTGTTCCTTTAATCAGGTTCATCAGCCATAGAACTTGCCTCCCTTTTCTAGTTTGTGCTAAATATGGATGGATTCACTGTACCCTTTATCATTTCCATTGGAAGACTCAGTAACTGCAGCCTTAACAGTTTCAACATTATCTGAGCCACCTGTTACTAGTGGGATATCCCTCTTAATAGTCTGTAACTGCCTGTTAGTAAAATGATTATGAACACATCTCCAACACATCAGATGTGTTTATGAACACATCTCCAATTATGACACCCAGCAGCACAACAAAACATTTTTGGAAACTGGCTTGCTGTTGTTCATGTAAACAAGTCAGGTGTAAGGAGAGGCAGATTGACTTGCCGTGTCTTACTCGGGGTCTGGATTAGTCGAATATAGATTGCCAATGAATGATCTATGTATCAGCAAATTGCACATGCTATGTATTGTAGATTGTCTACGTGTGTAGACGACGTGTGGAATCAGGAAAAAATATTTTATAAAATCATGAATTCTGTGAAAAATCTGACTAACTGTGCCCAATACAGATACTAAAAGCTCCTCGGACATCTATGAAAGTGTTTGGAAATGATCAGGATGAAAACCAGGTGATTATTACTATGTAATTATGTCATTTTCTACTTTATATACTTTCTATGAATTTGTTTTTGCCTATTGACACTTCACCCTCCTACACCCCCAGGAGGAAACTAGACCCATCGAAAAACGGCGAAATTCACGAAGAGTCAGTTTTGCCACTACAAATAATGTTCGCGTCTTCCCAAAGTAAGTTGATTTACACACACAGTTAACGTGATGCACTGAGAGAGAATTAATAACAATGTGTGATATTTACTGTTTTAATATTTAGAGACATCAAAACTGATCCTGTATTGACCCCCATCCAAAACGTGGCAGTTGGTGAGTGTCCATTTCTTTTGATTCATAGAAAACCCTCTAAATGATTTATTTTTTTAATAGTGTAAATAACTGAACCCCTCCAAACCTTCATTATAATCAGTTTTTTAATACAGTATTCCAAAATAAAAAATACTGACTCTTATGACTATATCTTGTATAAAAATGCTCCTTGTGCCACATTGTTCAAAAATGAGTTTTCTTGCTCATTCATTTTATTTAAATCTTAATGAGGAGCATTGCATTTCCTTTTCTCCATATTACAGGTACCCATGAGGGACAGAATGAGAGGTAAGTAATTACATCCTTCTTAAAACACAAACCATTTTTTCCAGGTTTTGTGGTATAACTTGGACTTTATCATGAATTTATGTATAGTAGCCAGCAGAAAGGTTGTTTGACATGGTTTAGTTTTCTCTCACTGTGACAGTAGCTTGTTAAACTGATTTGACCTCTCATCCTTGACATTGTGTAATGAAAGTTTTGCTTTGTGAAGTCAGTTAGTGATTTTGTTGGCTTATTTGTTCAAATTCAAGCATCTTTACCAAACGTGCCTCTTTAGCCTCTTTAGATCTAGTTATCATCTGTCAGTTTCACAGTTCCTTTTATTGGGCTGAACTTTATCTTGCTCTTCTTTTAAATTAGGATGCTGTGTTCTGATACCAGTATGGGTAAGTATTAGTCTATTGATTGACATTTCATAAGTGTTTCTCACATTTGATTAGTTAAAGAGCTCATGCACTGTGTATACATGATAGGAAATTAATTTGATTACAGTAGCAATAATTTTAATTAGAACATTCTAGCATTCTTCAGATCCAAGGCCAACGAAAAGACATAAAAACAATGCTGTCTAAGATGTTTGTGGGAGAATATTTGACGAGTCTTACTAGCCTAAGTTTTAATGTATAACATCTATTGTACATCTATAATCTGTGTGGTTTGTTCAGATCATGACCATGATTGACCCTTACCTACATTTTATAATTCCAGGATTAGACACAATGCTAACCCAGCCCTTCCGCTTTGAGCTAAACAAGGTGAGTTACTGCCTGAATTACCCTAACTTCATATCTGAATTTATTTTAGTGTGTTTTTAAGAGTGCTCTAAAATTGTTTACCAAAGCTAGAACATTGGGGGAAAAATGTTTCTGCTCTTTTTACAATCTTCAACTGTGCAGTTTTGGTGAGTTCATTGTAGCTTTTGGTGTATTTATTGTAGCCTTAGATTCCTGTTCTTGGCTGACAGGAGTGAAACCCAACATGGCCATCTGCCTCAAGGTTTTGTGTTGTATAAGCTGAAATGTGCATTTTTTCTGCAAATGAGAAGCTTTGCCTTGCAAGTAATCCACAGTGAAATATGAGCAAAATAATACTAATAACCTGAGGCACCCACATATTTCCTTATGGATGGTGCACTTTCCCTACAACTGTGCATTTCTGATGCTCCTCTTGAATTTTATTCCGTCAGTTTAGTCATTGCCAATGCCTGACTATTAGCTACTTCTCCATTATCACATTATGGTTATTAAGCAGGGAGGGTAAGGTGAAACACAATCTTCTTTAAAGATGCTGCTGCTTTTGTGGAGTTTCCGTGGCTTGGAGGTGAGCACTTCTGCCATTAAGATGAACATTCAGGCACCAACATTTAGCTGCTGTTTCTCTAATTGACAGGAGAGTTTGCCATGACCATGAATCACTTGGGCATAGCTTGAATGCTTCTCTGTTGCGGCTTTTGAGAATAATGACAAATTGTTTTATGTTCCTTTTAATTTAGCTTTCGTTCTCTTTCTGTCTTTATCTCTCTATTAGGAGAATTTCTTCTCTGAACCAAACTTACCAGTCGACTCGGAAGACAGAACTGTGCTCATTGGAGAGGACACTGGGTACATGGACATGACTTGCAGTCATACAGTTGAATTTAACAAAGAGGATACATTTGATCCAAAACTTATCTTCAAAATGTCCAATGTCAATGAACCTCACAAGCTGAATAGTCAAAATGGTATGACCTGTAAAACCGTTAGCAGCGTGGAAAAAGAGGCGGTGCGCTCACAATTCAGTGACTTTCTTTCTTGTCTGTCAAATACAAAAGCCCAAGATGTTGCTACTTCATTTCCAAAGAAAAATAAGGATCATTTCACTTTGGAAAATATCAGCAATGTGATAATAGACAAGGAGAACTTTCTACCATCTGGTTTGACCACGCTTTCGCTTCCTGCGACGGACAACATGGACATCACCAGGGAAGAAAAAGAGGCTTTTCAGCATTTTACTTATTCTGTAGATGAAAATTATAGAAGCACAAATACAATGTTCTGTTCAAATTTTGATGACATGGAGCTCACTCAACAAACTAATACCATCAACCTCAAAGGCTTGGACAATCCAAATCATAGCATGTCCTCTGTGGATCAGAAGAAATTTGCCTGTGATGACACCAGTGAAATGATTATGACTGAGGTTTTGGATGAATATGTTCAAGATCAAAACAGGACTAACCACGTTCAGAGTAACATGTCATTTGCTGATGTTCAAATGGATGTATCACAAACTGCAGCCAGCAAACCTGGAGAATGCAAAAGAAACATGCCTCTGGCAACTCCTACTGTGATTCACAATGAACAGAGTGACTTTATGGATTTGACATGCCAAGCACCAACTGGAGTTTTGTCTCATGTTCTAGATGGTTCCGTGTTCACAGAAAGCAGTAATATGGCCATAGAGCCAAAACATATTTCAGAAACAAACGTAATGTCAAAACCTCAGGCATCTTCCAAGCTACTGCCATCAGCTTCTCTAGAAGTCAAAAGGGCTGATCCTTTTAAAAGTGAACTTTCACTCTCTCACATGGTTGGTGATCCCAAAAAGACGTGTTGTCTAGTAGGTGATGATCTGGAAAAGACACATCATACAGTAAGTGATGATATGGAAATGACACTGTGTCAGACAGTCCTTGAGACCAAAAGTTGTGATGACTACAAACCATCAGACAAATCAAAGAAAAGGGTATCGCTTGCCTCAACATCTTTTAAAACTAAAGGCCTGTCCCCTGAACACACTGGGCACATGGAACTGAGTAGATATTCATTTTCTAAGAGAACAAAAACTGAGAATTGTGTTGTTCCTACAGCACCGAAGTTTCTTCTTCAGGATGTGTCTAACTGTATGGAACTACAGCAGGACACTGCTTCTCACATGACCGTTACAGAAGATGATATGGAAATGACCAGAGTGAATACAGTTAATTTTGGTACAGAAACCTCCTGGCTTACAAGTCCCTCATACAAGACACAGAGTGCACCATGTGTAATATCTTCTAGACCCACCATAGACCAAATGAAAAGGTCTGAAGCAAACCTTGGAACAGTACCTGCCTCACAAACTGTAGATTGCAGCTCTTCTGTTTCAGTAATGGATTTGGATGCTGGAAATTGTAAGATGGTAGGCTTGGCCAGAGATCAGACAATTGACACAACAGCTCACCATAACTCTAAACCTTCTTGCTCTAACAGTGCAAATGAACAATTAAAAACTGAAGAATTCTCTGAGGAAGACAGTAATATGGAATTTACTACAGTTAATACAGCTCCCCTGAAAGAGCAGTGCTGTGTTGCATTTAATCAGGAAGAAATGGCAAGAGAAACTGTGGAGACTGTGCCAGCAACCACTGACCAGAAGATATGTATAGAAACTGAGTCTGATATTGACACTTTGAAAAAGGAAGATCTGAGCTCTGTTAAACCCAGACGAAGGAGTCTAGCTGATCTAAAACTGAGACTTCAAAATATTTCACAGTATATTAGTGAGCAAGATGGATTGTTGCCTGGAAGTGTTACGGCTCCTGTACCTAGCTTCACAGCGGTGTCTCCAGTTGAAAAACATTCTGAATTGGACAATTCTTTACAGCCTTTCAAGGAAACTCAGCTGCTTGGAAACAAATTGAACACACCATTCAGCCTAAAAAATTCTCTAATGGCAAGATTGTCAGTTGGTGGTATCATGCCAAAATTTCCCCCACGAGCAGGATCAGCACAATCCAACCAAACAGATCCCAAAAGCCCTAATAACCTTCAAGATCTTCAGCTGCAGACATGTTTCAATGCTGATGTACAAAACGGCAGCTATGAAACGGATCTCATTGATGACGTGCTCCCTGAAGATGATTTCTCAGATGCTTTGGTCAGCTATATGAGCAAAAGCAAAGTGGAAGAAGCCACTAGAGAGGTGTATTTGAATAAGGATGAAGTTGAATATAATCACATGGAGCATGTCATGAATATAAGCCAGTCTGGGAAAATGCCACCTGAAGTAAAAGATGAAAATACGAAAGACTCCAGCGACAAATTGGTAAGAGGATTTGTGCTTTACTGCATTTCCCAGCTTTATCTGCAAGTTAAACATAGTACAGCATTTTATATTCAGATATGTTTAATTTACTACTCTTTCATATGGCTCTTTTTATTTTTACTTCTACTTTGGCTGTGTGCAGTGGGACAATAATTGTGCAGCTCCGAATGCCCCAGCTCAAGTGGTAAAGACAGATGACACCAACTCCACCATGATGAAATTTGAAGGAAACTCTGAATTAAGTGAGTTTAAAGTCTAGAGCAGGGGTCTCCAACACGTCGCTCGCGAGCTTTTATAGAACATGTTCAAAATTGATCAAATTAACTCAATAAACCTGTTTAAATTTCAATCTAATCAATCACATTGTTCACTGATCATGTTAATTTTGAATAAACAAGTTGAAAAAAAATTTCAAACTCACTGACCTCCTGCCCCTTTCCAATGTTGTACCAAAATCTGACCCCCTGGACATACACACTCCTCCGTGTGTCCACACGCGTCACATAGTCTAATGCAGCCGTTCATCAATGGACTTCACACAAAGCTAGCACCAAGACCATGCATGGAAGTGTTATATAAACTTAAATCCATAAGCACAAAATAAAGTTGTTAGGATAAAGAAAATGCATCCAGATCCAATCGACAGCGTTAGGAATAAAGCTACAATGCTGCCAAAGCAAAGCCGCTGAATGACTCTATCCTGCTGCATGAAGTTGCAGGACGAATGAGCTGTAGACATTTCTTATTATCTTAGTGTAGCTGGTGTTTTAATGTAAAGTACAGTTTAATATTCTCATTGCAGTTGGATATGAATGCCAGAAAATACTATTATTTAATCGCATAAAGTCCAATACAATTTCAGGTCTCTGCTTTGAAAATTAATATTGCCTTCAATATCAAAGTTTTCCCTTTTTTTACGAAAAGAGTCTTTTTCAGTCTTGCTGAGGACATCAGGGTACGTGTCGTGGGACTTTTTCATCAACAATTTGCTGATAACCAGAATCTATGTGAATAACAGAAATGTGACAATAACAACTGATAAGTCTAATCAGCAAACCCGTTGGGTTAAATCATTTAACTCTACTCAACAGTTTACATGCTGCTTATGTGAATTTAAATTGATTTATTGCAAAATATGACTGTTCAATATTGACATTAAAAGGTTAAAAGCCCATTCAGCTGGTTTGATTTATGGAAATAAGCTATATAAAAAAATGTTACTAATAATACAAGACAGTAGCTCTTGGCCACCTTCATTTTGTCAAAGTAGCTCTCTGAGGAAAAAAGGTTGGAGCCCCCTGCTGTAGAGCATTTAATATAATAACATTGTATTATTTGCTTACAGATTAAACATTTCTAACTAAAACCTCAATATTATCTTTGTTTAAAAGCTCTGAGAAACTCGCAGCTTGATTCCCAGATTGGGGGCACAATGGATCACGAGTTTGATTTCTATGAGGTAAACATATTTGTGTTTATTTGTACAATTAAGCAACTTAGATATTTAGACCAGTTTATTCTGTCTGAACTATAATAACTGAGAATTGCTGATGATTGCAGTTTTGCTATAGTAACTGATAATAGCATAATCGCTGCAAATCAATGTGTTTACTAAACCTGTTTGTTTATTTTTCTTTTTAAGAAACTTGAAGAAGGAAGTATTACAGTGAATGAGTTCCTAACACACTTTGGTGCCAAATTTGTAATCCATCGATCAAGACCCAGTGCTCTTCCTGACAATGTAAGCTTTTCATATTCCATATACCAGTGTTGCATATTTTGGACAAAATATTCACTTTGCTCTATTCTGTTCCAGTTTAGAGCTGCCCAGACTTATACAATGGAGGACTTGCTTAGAGAAAAATACATACACCGTCCTAAGCAGAAAGTCTATGAAACAGATTGGCTGAACCTCTCAGAGATGGCTGAAGGGTAAGTAATTAAACTTATTTAAACAAAACACACACACACACACACAGCGATAACAGTGTAGCTCTGAATCATCAAGTCCTGGAGTCCACAAAACCCCTGAAGAGGTGTCATTTTATCTGGCACCAAGACTTTAGCAGCGGATTCTTTAAGTCCTGTAAGTTGTGAGGTGCAGCCTCCATGGATAGGACTTATTCCATAGATGCTCAATCAGAATGAGATCTGGTGAATTTGGAGGCAAGGCAACAACTTGAATTCTTTGCAATGTTTCTTAAACCGTTCTTGAATGATTTTTGCAGTGTTGTAGGGTACTTTTTCCTACTAGAAGAGGCCACTACCATTAAAGGAAACTGCTGACTTGAAGGGGTGTACTTGGTCTGTTTATGTTTAGATGGGTAACATCAAAGCAACATCCACATAAATCCCAGGACCTAAGATTTCCAAGCAGAACATCACACTTGCCTTCATACAATAGTGCATCCTGAAAGCTGTGATCCACTGTGTGTTTCTATCGTAGTCAGCATTAACTTTTTAAGCAATTTAAGCAGTAGCTGTGGTATTGGACCAGACAGGCTAGCCTTCGCTGCCCATGAGCACCAACAAACTTTGTGCAGCCATGATCCTGTTGCTGGTTCACAGGTTGTCCTTCCTTGGACCAGTTTTGGTAGATCCTAACCACTGCATAGCAGAATCACCCCACAGCACCTGCTGTTTTGGAGATGCTCTAATTGTCTAGCCATTAAAATTTGGTTCTTTTCACTGAGATCCTTACTTTTAAAAACAATTAAAAAAATCCTATTTTTCCTGTTTCCAACACAATCAACTTTGAGTACTGACTGTTCAGTTGCTGCCTAATATCTCCTAAACCTTTACCATTGTAAAGAGATTTAAACCACTGACAGATGAAGTAAATAATGTTGTGGCTGATCAGTGTTATGACTAAATTTAAATTTTTATAAATCCTAAAATCAATTTTATTTCAGGTTTAAAACACAGATGGCAGATCAAGATAAACCACTGGGAAGTATTAATGGAAAACTGCTGCAAGATATTTCTGCTTTCTCAAAAGAGCAGGTGCTGTTTTGTTTTATATTATACAATATTTAGCAAACAAAATCATAGTAAATCATGTGACTGACTGATCAGTTCTTTTCTCTTGAAGTGCCTTTAAAAAAGCTCAGGAAATGAAGAATATCATTTTAGCAGCTATTACAATGAACCTGTTCCATTAAAGGATATTCTTCTGTATCCTACAGCTACAAAGATTTGGGTCCAAGTTGAAGGAGCGACGGGTGTACTTCCGAAAACGAAACAAAGCACTTTCCCATAAAATGAAGGAAAACTTATATTCTCAGCTTTTAAAAACAACACAGGTGAGAGCCACTTTGACTTTTGTTTCAGGCAGACACTTCTGTCTTAACTACTGTTTCTCACCTTTTTCCTGACTTTACTATAATTGTATCGCTGACTCATGTCTTGAATCATTTGTGTGCATATCTAACTCAGGCATCCAGAACAAGCAGAATTCATGTCTGGGCTATTAGTTTTTCATTTATATTTGACTAGTCATCAACCAACCAAATAAATTCTAGGCTTTATTGACTTTATGCTGAATCTTAAAGCAACATAAAGTGCTGCAACATGTGTCATTACTGTAACATTATGTAACACAAAGTACATATATATGTGACAGGACTGATTTGATTTCTTTGCAGGTTAAAAGTAGTTGTTTTGTCTATTTAGCGTTAATATTTTCTGTAAATTTCAGGAAGCAAAACAAAGCCTGACCTCAAAAATCAAGGAAACAAATGAGATGTTATACGATTTAGATGGATGTATAAATGACTTGGAGTCTGGTATGGGAAAATTCATTCATTTCTTTTATGCAGATAGATATTGTTAGAATTGTATACACACACGTACATAAACACGTATGGCTGCAACGATTAATTGATTAGTTGGATATTTTTTTTAAATATATTTTTAAAAAACTATTTTTAGTTTTAAAAAAGAAAGAACATTTAGAGCATGAGATTATTATCAGGGTCTTATGTGAAATAAGACATTGAATCTAATGTACAGTGCCTTGCAAAAGTATTCAACCCCTTGAAGTTTTCCACATTTTGTCACGTTGCAACCACAAACGTAAATGTATTTTTGGGGGGGTGTATGATAGACCAACAAAAAGTGACACATAATTCTGAAGTGGAAGGAAAATGCTAAATGGTTTGTAAAAAAAAAAAAAATTTTACAAATGAATATCTGGCGTGTGTTTGTATTCAGCTCCCTTTACTCTGATGCCTCTAACTAAAATCCAGTGGAACTAATTTTCTTCAGAAATCACCTTATTAGTAAATACAGTCCACCTGTGTGTACAGGTGTTCTTTGAAGCCCTCAGAGGTTTGTTAGAGAACATTAGCATCATAACATTGAACAAACAGCATCATGAAGCCGTTGTTGAAAGAGAGCCATAAGAAGTCATGTATGCAGTTTGCAACAAGCCATAACGTTATGTGTGGTGGAAAACTAACACTGAACACACCATCCGTAAACATGGTGGTGTTAGCATTATGTTGTGGAAATGCTTTTCTTCAGCAGTGACAGGGAAGCTGGTCATAGTTGATGGGGACATGGATGGAGCCAAGTACAGGGCAATCTTAGAAGAAAATCCGTTAGAGTCTGCAAAAGACTTGAGACTGGGGCAGAGGTTCACCGTCCAGCAGGACAACGACCCAAAACATACAGCCAGAGCTACAATGGAACAGTTCAGATCAAAGAATATTCATGTGTTAGAATGGCCCAGTCAAAGTCCAGACCTAAATCCAGCTAAGAATCTGTGGCAAGGATTGAAAATTGCTATTCACAGACGCTCTCCATCCAATCTGACTGAGCTTGAGCTATTTTACACATAGGAATAGGCAAGAATTTTACTCTCTATATGTGCAAAGCTGGTAGAGACATACCCTAAAAGACTTGCAGCTGTAATTGCAGCAGAAGGTGTTTCTACAAAGTATTGACTCGGTGGGGGGCGAATACAAACTGTGGAAAAGTTCAAGCGGTATGAATACTTTTATGAGGCACTGTAAGGTGAAGGTATTCTGTAAAGTTCTTTTCCTGGTTCAGGACCCTTTTTAATCTGATATTCAAGCCTAATTTGTTTCATTTCTGTCAGAACAAATTCAAAGTATATAATTTTCTGTCTGTCTATTTAACTGAAACACACTGATGATTTTGTGTAAGGTGAATCATTTTTTGTGTATGGAATCAACTCCTGAGCTTTTAGTTCCACTCTATTAGTGTTTCTTGCCTGGAGTCAGTGAATTAGATTTCCCGTGGGTTTTTTCCCCTCTTTCTTTTTCTTTAGATCTGTTGTTGCAGTCTTAATATATAAATATATATACACTATATTGCCAAAAGTATTCGCTCACCCATCCAAATAATCAGAATCAGGTGTTCCAATCACTTCCATGGCCACAGGTGTATAAAATCAAGCACCTAGGCATGCAGACTGTTTTTACAAACATTTGTGAAAGAATGGGTCGCCCTCAGGAGCTCAGTGAATTCCAGCGTGGAACTGTGATAGGATGCCACCTGTGCAACAAATCCAGTCGTGAAATTTCCTCGCTCCTAAATATTCCACAGTCAACTGTCAGCTGTATTATAAGAACGTGGAAGTGTTTGGGAACGACAGCAACTCAGCCACGAAGTGGTAGGCCACGTAAACTGACGGAGCGGGTCAGCGGATGCTGAGGCGCATAGTGCGAAGAGGTCACCAACTTTCTGCAGAGTCAATCGCTACAGACCTCCAAACTTCATGTGGCCTTCAGATTAGCTCAAGAACAGTGTGCAGAGAACTTCATGGAATGGGTTTCCATGGCTGAGCAGCTGCATCCAAGCCATACGTCACCAAGTGCAATGCAAAGCGTCGGATGCAGTGGTGTAAAGCACGCCGCCACTGGACTCTAGAGCAGTGGAGACGCGTTCTCTGGAGTGACGAATCGCGCTTCTCCATCTGGCAATCTGATGGACGAGTCTGGGTTTGGCGGTTGCCAGGAGAACGGTACTTGTCTGACTGCATTGTGCCAAGTGTAAAGTTTGGTGGAGGGGGGATTATGGTGTGGGGTTGTTTTTCAGGAGCTGGGCTTGGCCCCTTAGTTCCAGTGAAAGGAACTCTGAATGCTTCAGCATACCAAGACATTTTGGACAATTCCATGCTCCCAACTTTGTGGGAACAGTTTGGAGCTGGCCCCTTCCTCTTCCAACATGACTGTGCACCAGTGCACAAAGCAAGGTCCATAAAGACATGGATGACAGAGTCTGGTGTGGATGAACTTGACTGGCCTGCACAGAGTCCTGACCTCAACCCGATAGAACACCTTTGGGATGAATTAGAGCGGAGACTGAGAGCCAGGCCTTCTCGTCCAACATCAGTGTGTGACCTCACAAATGCGCTTCTGGAAGAATGGTCAAAAATTCCCATAAACACACTCCTAAACCTTGTGGACAGCCTTCCCAGAAGAGTTGAAGCTGTTATAGCTGCAAAGGGTGGACCAACGTCATATTGAACCCTATGGATTAGGAATGGGATGTCACTTAAGTTCATATGTGAGTCAAGGCAGGTGAGCGAATACTTTTGGCAATATAGTGTGTGTGTGTGTGTTACATGAGAATGTAGATGAAGTGATTTGAATATCATGTAATATAACTGATCTCATTCATGTTTAAAAATAGAGTTGATTGGGATGAACCACATCGTCATGGGAGACCAAAATTCCCTCATCAGACTCGAACCTGCTTTGAAAGCAAAGCAAGAACAACTTGACACTTTTAATTCAGAAGTTACTGAGAAAGAAAAGTATGTATTGTTTAAATAACCATTATTAACATATAAAACCGTTAAATCCTTTATATTCTGTGAGCAATTTGTTTTTCTCCATCTGTTTATTTAAAAAATATTTAACTAAATAATACTTTGTTGTTGATGCCAGGCAACTCTGTAAACTTGAACTTCAAGCTCAGTCTTTGGAGGACTCATGGGAGAAAGTTCAAGATGAAACCAGGGAACTTGAATGCCAGACAACAAATCTGAACAGGTATATTCACATTTCTTTAACCTTTGGACTTTGTCACAAAACTAAGCTGTTGTCTGTAATATCAGTAACTGTAGCAGTTGACAGATAATAGAGGTTGAAATATGTGACAGAGTGCAGAACAACTATTTGGAGTACTAATATTAGATTGAACTCTTTTCTTATGCAGTAGCATTTAATCATTTTAATATATTGGGAAGTAAGATAGTGACAGAAATGTTTGATGATCAGCGGTAGTAAATGGCTTACTTCAAGGCAGCTTTGCACAACTGAGTGCAATTCTCTGAGATTTAAAGCCTTCTATCCAATAAGCAAGGGACTAAAGGGCTACAGTGGAATCGAAAATGCTGAATTTACACATTTTTTCCCCTTAAACCAAAAGTGATAAATCAGACTGGGCATGAGCTCAAGTATTTGATACCATTTCAATGAAGCTAAGTATCCTTTCAACCCAGTTAGTATTGTTTGTCTTTATTCTTCTACACCTATATGTTTGTCTATAATCCCAACCATCAGTTGTCACCCAGAAGAGGATGGGTTCACTTTATAAGTCTTACCGGTTTAAAATGCTTTACAAGTAAAATTTAATTACATGGAAATAATGATCAGGATATGAGGCTGTGCTTAATGATTGCTGCTGCCAGCAAGTTGCCAGCACTGACAATGACTAACCACTTGGTTACAGAAATAAGTGGGTAAACATATTATCTAATTAAATCAGGCAGCTGTCCTTCACATGCCATTCCTTATATTCAGTGCTGAAGTATTTTGGTAGTTTATTATATATCACGTGGTTCACTTTAACGTAAATATAACTCCTAGCTAATCAATTTTCCAGAAAGGGGGCCATAAACTACTCAAAAGGTGAGCTATTTTTAAAGTACGTGTTCATTTCAGTCAGAAGTCTGCAGGCTGGACACTTTAATGGAACTCGAAAGATACTCCCTCAGTATGGGTGTACACCTCAGCCTCATCTTACTTTCACTTCATTGTCCTGAGGCTTAATGATTTTTTTTTTTTTTTTTCACTTTCAGTCTCAATGAGTGGCGATTCATTTCTGGGGATAAAAATGGGATTGTTTTTTCCTTTCTTCACAACACTGTGCACCTAGAAGTGAAACACAAAAAGGCCTCTGGTAAGTCTTAGTACCTAAACACCCAATACTGACTAAAACAAGCAGGCTTTTGTTTATTTTCTGGATTTATTGCCTGTCATTTATTGCCTGTTTAACATCTGCAATATTTTATTTTTCCAGGAAAAGAATTTAAGAATGATGTAGATCAGGATGTGGACGTTTCATTCAGATTTTTGCTGAATGGTGAGAGAATTTTGCGGCCTTAAGGAAAGCATTTAAATTTTCCATTTTCTGTAAAAGTATCATTCTCCAGCAGTTAGAAAAACTTGATGTATTAGGGAGAAAAATATGTTTACAGAAGACAATTGCGAAAGGTCTTTGCTCAGATATCTGCACAGTGTTTGCACTACACAGGCATCAATCCCACGTGCATTTGTCTTTAGTTTCTCTGGTTTCTTTGCATGTCCTTTAGTTGTTATCTACTTATAATTTTTGTTTGATAAGACAAAAATTGTTAGGCTGCTAAAGATGGGGTTAATTTTGGGTTTACTTTATAGGTTTATTTGTGGATAAAGTTTCTCTAGAAGCTTTTGCTGAAACATTTTTATGCTGATATAACGTAAAGGGTAAAGAAATCTGTCATTCCAAAATAACCAATGATTAGAAAATAAAACTTTCTGCACAATTTTGCTTCATGTTCAACCTTTCATCTGTAGTCAGAATGCCTTTTTGTCTTGCTATTGATATAATTTTGAAACCTTTTATAGATTTTTCTGCCTCTTTAATGTTCAATATTTCACTCTTTTTCCCCTCACAGTCTGCTCACAGCCGAGTGCAATCATGGTGCACAAACTGCTCAAAGAAAACCTCAACTATCAGTCTAAATGGAAGCAGAAGTACTTAACAACTCAAAGCATACCAATGGTAATTATTCATTCCTTATACAGAAATAATTCAGATATAGCTATAATGCTAACTACTATAATAATAATAATTATTATAATAATAATACTATTTGCATATGCAAAGTATATTAAACATTTTACTTTGGTTTTTGTTTTGTTTAGTAATAATAAGGTGTAAGTAGTAATAAGTTACCAAATCCATAAAGAGTTCAATGCTCAGTCTTTATGGTTTCCTTGCAGCAGCTTTGCAAATATTTTTCAAACTTGGTGTATTTATACTCTAATTTTCTTCTTCCAGCATGATAATGTGTGGCATGTTTCAAGGTACTAAAATGTCTCAGGGTCATGTCAAACTGCTTCCATGAATATTACAAAGGGTTCATTGTATTTTTCAGGCCTCCCCAGTCACCAGCTCTGAATCTATTAAAGCACATTTGCGATGAGGTAGAATGGGAGATTCACAGCTTAAAAGTGCAGCTGACAAATTGTAGAAAATATATAATGCAGTCATGATGTCAGCATCCCGATTTTAAAGCAATATGTACAACACCCTGTGGAATCCATGCTATGAAGCAAAAACAGCTACATCAGGGCACAGGGTTGAGCAGCAGCCCAAAGACCCAATATACTTGGAAATTCAAGGCCAGGAGAAATCTACCCAAAAATCTGGAGCACCAATAATCAACCACCTGACCAATTCAACAAACAAAAAAAATTCTCCAACTTGTATCTGTATCTGCTTCGATTATCTGTTCAATCTGATGCATGTGCATTCAATTATGTCCCAAAAGGAAAAAAAAAAAAAGATATATATACCTATACAAGTAAATTATATTAAGAGCAGATTTAATGCTTGTTTAAGTGCTGAGGGAAGATGTGGAATATCAGTCTTAATCTGAAGACAGTTAGAAACTTGGTTGATGGGACTGATGGGCAGTTGAAATTCCACTATCTTGGTACAAAAAAACCTTTAGAGGCTTTAGAGAAGGTTAAGGAGTTATTCTTTTGCCTAAGCAATTTTTCTACTAAATTAGCAATACAGTGTCGGACAAACCACAGTCTATGTACACATGATCCTGGTGTGTTTTTGATGTAACTGTAAATTTTTGCTCCCACAATAGTTGCTGCACGATGTCAGTGTGGTGGTGAGCCGACTTCGACTCTTGGGTGAAGAAATCCATAGGCTGAAGAAGTGGGGAGGCCTGAGACTTGGAATCTTGCACATTACTTGTGTGGATTCACTGTAAGTAAAATTCATCAAAACATATTTATAAATTTTTTTATTTTAAATTTTATTAATTAATTAAAGATATTGTCTGTTGCATTCATGATTAAAAAAAAACAGACTGGCATTTGCAAAAGCATTCTTTCAGTGAGTTGTAAATATTTCTCATTCCCTTTCCCTCCTAGGGTTGAAGTCTTGTTCTCTAGTGTCAAGGCATTTGTTAAGTTTGAGCTAAGCCTGGCTGTTACCCCAGATTATCCTTTCAGGCCACTGCAACTGCAGAAATTTCAGAATCACATTGGCAACACAAGGTTTGGAATAATTTGTTTGTTAAAATGATTTCTTTGTAATTTATTCATCCCTTTTTGAGTTTCACTCTCCACTGTTAACTGTAACTCATAATAGTGATAATATAAATGTTTAGGTCTGCCTGATTGGAAATGTGGTTTTATCTCCGAAATGTTGATGTTTGCTTGAAATCTATTTCTTGTTTTTTTTTTGTTTTTGTTTTTTTTGCATAGGCTCGAGCAAATCAAAGACATTGTATCCTCTGTAAGACCAGCCAAGAACTATCTGACTACAGTCATGAAGAGGATTCATTCTAATCTATTGGGCTAAGATCAGAATTTTAAAAATTTGCTTGTTTGATCTGTTGATGTTATAAATATTTTCATGTAATGTCTTGTTTTTGAATAGTTAGTAGAGTTTAAAATAAAGGATGTTTTTTGTCAGCTTGGTGTTCAACTCTGTTTTGTAATTCACACTCATGTTTCACCAGATGATAATTCTTCACAAAGCAGCAATATAACAAGTATTTTTCTGTGCATCATTTTTAAAAGGGACTGTTTGCAGGATGAGTGACACTCAAGAGACACAAGCAATTTACTGGCCTTGTTATCCAAATCCTTAATCCTAGGACAGTTTCTCACATAAAATATATAGAGCTACAAATAATGTGTAAACAGAAATATTCAATGGCTTTATTTATTCTGTTTTTTATTGCTACATCTCAGTCTCATTCTCAGGCCTATTCACTTCAACATTTTAAACATGACCAGCTAGATTCACGGTAGTATTTAGGGGTACAAACGCAATGCTCAGAGACCCTATTGTTATTGTACTCTTTTTATTATTATTGTTATGGGTTCCAGCACTTCCTGATTGGCCACATGGTGATGCTAGAGTGATAAAAGCAAAACCAGACCAACATGATTGTTGTTTTGTTGCTTTTGTTATTGTTGTTGGTAAAATAACTTGTGAGCACTTGTAGACCACTCATCAGAACTCCACCAAATTTTGCTCCATTCAACTCTTCATTGTCTAAAGACTTTCGATAGAGCAAACTGTTTGTATAAAATGTGTCAACAAATATGGTGGTGGGCACAGCAGCAAGAATGTGAACTTGTATCTCTGCAATGCTTTAGCATATTTACACCAGCTTGGTGTGGCTTATAACAGTCAGTGCCACCTACTGGTCATGATGTATTAAAAATGTATATTTTTGCTTGTAATGTCTGTATGTTTCATCCTAAATTCATGAAACTGGTATCTTCAGATTCAGTGAGGCATTCAGAGTCAAACAATGCCCAGTTTTACTGTCTGTCATTTTGGGCATTGGCCATTTTGAATTGTTGCTGTATTTTTTCTAGTAGTTGTATTGTACAAATACATTGGAGTATCATTTCAAAAAAGTGTCTTTGTATCATTCCATCTCCAATTTAAGTTCTTACACACTTGCTAAATAAAACATATCTTTTGACGCATGCTTTGAAAGTTCTCAAAATGCTTGAACCCTAATAATTGCTGCTCACGGCTGTAATTCAAATTTGATTTTCTAAGGAATATTATATGTTGAAGCTCAAGAATCTTTGGTTATTATAGATCCAGATTTTTTCTTATCATAACAAATTGTGCCTTCAGGGTGTAGTACGGAGGGTGCCAGACTAAAAAAAACATAATGTCTGTGGTGACACACTGTCTATTCCATAAGCTCTATTTTAGGACAAGTAGAATATGCCACCTGTTCCCTCTCTTCTGGGGCCTTGGCAGGTTATTTCCAGTTCACAAGCTGTCCTAGATCAGTATCATTCAAAACTTTCTGGGAGCTGTTGCAGAAATCTATAGTAAAAATCTCTGGCAATTTTACTTTGCTAAAAACCTTTAATAGAGTAAGACACTTTCTGGCATTTGGGATCTGACATGGCTGAAGCTGCTTCTGTGGAGGACCAGTGGGTGGTGGAAGCTATTGAGGATGAATTTGGTGAAATCATTAAAACAAGATCAGGTAAGAATCTCACTGTAAGATGTCCATAGCATCAATCTCTGAATGCTTTATACTTAAACATTGATGTGTGATAAAGGAAAAGATGAAAAACATTGATTACATTTAGGTTTGTGTTGTCTCCAATGATCGGTGAGACTTAAAACTACTTTAAAATATCAAAATAATGGGAAACATTTTGGTTTCGCAAAATGCTGGGAATATGTTCTTTATTTGTATCTCCTTTTCTTTCTAGTCTTCTGGATATCGGGTTAACAAAGGTACCCAAAAAAACCCTACAATAATTATAATAAAAGTCATGTGAAGATGGGCAACAATTTAAAAAAATAAATATATAAACAAACATTTTACTGGCCTAGACCCAGACATTCATGTTTATAGTTTGTAGTTGGAGTGAGTTATATTTACTGTCTTGTTGAAATATGGCCTTAGAGCACTTAAAAATAACCCCAGTTGCCTGGTGTAAGATTTCAGGAGGCCTTGTTTAGGACATGCTGTTTCTCATTCTTGAATTATTCAGATTATTCACATCTGACCAAAATGGCCGCAGCTTCATTAAAATACAGAAGCGCTCCTTCTGATGGATGAATTGGGTTCTTGTGTAGTTTCTGCTTTTGTTTCTTCTCTAGCTTGAGCAAACTTTAATGCTGGTGATCTAGAGTATAGATTCTGGATTGTCTGGAGCCTTGAACGAGACAGTTTGGCACTTTAGCTTGCAATTCTATCCTGTTTTTATATATATACATAGTACAACAGCACCAGCTGTGTGTTCTGGATATATACAATATTACTGTCTATTTGTTGAAATATCTCTGCGAAATACAGTCTTTAGGAGTATTTAACAGTTTTATCTGACCTATTCATTTAAAATCATTACAATAATAATAGGACAAAATCATTAGCATGAATTTTGACAGTTTTTTTGTTGTAAATCAAACAAATTACATCACAAATATATAATGAAGTAATAAAATACACCAGATGTAGGCTGTACACAAAACACAATCACAATATTCTCATATTATGTTTATCAAATAATAATAATAATAATAATAATAATAATAATAATAATAATAATAATAATAATAATTAGAGTAAATGTTGCTTTGAGACAATGTCCATTGTAAAAGGCACTATACAATAAATTGAATTGAATTAAATGTTTCATCTGCAATATATTGGTGTAAAATCGAGAATATTAAAAAATTGTATTCTAAAACAGGGTTAGAACTTGGATTTAGATTTAGCCTGTCTAGCCAAAGAAAGAAACATTTATTAATAAATAAATAAATAAATAAATAAATAAATAAATAAATAAATAGATCATAAAAAAGACAGATAATAAAATCCATTAAAGAAGATCCTAAAACTGAAAGAAAAAAGAAAAATGACAGTAATAAGATAAGATATGAAAGTAATAAGACAGTATTAAGATAGCCAGTTCATTAAAAGAAAAAAAAAGTTATATGTTTAAATAAATATGTTTTGAGATTTTATAATATTTTTTGTTGGTGCCTGATGGATCTGATTATTACCTGCAGCACACGCCTCAGCACTGTGCTGTTTATATTGTATTGTATTACTAATTAATCCAATTAAATCTGACCTAATGCTACTCTGAAATATTCCTAAATACTTGCCCAGTAGCTTGCTATGAAGTATGAAGAAAAAATGTATATTGCTTTTGGAGTAAGCTTGAGTAGGAGAAAATTCCCTGGATTTTTTGTCCCACTCCTAATTTAAGACTAATTTGACTTCCTATACTCCGTTTCTCTCTCCCTGTGGCTTTATAGAGACTACAATCTCAGTTAAAAGCCCACAGTCTTTGTTTATACTAATCTGTGCAACAAACAACAACTCTACCATTCTGCACATGTTTATTATTTTTAACTTTAACTTTATTCAATTTATTCTATAATCAGAGACATTGATGATTTTTTTTGGTGGTCATATCCGAACTCCAAAGTTCTCCTACTGAATAAGTCAGTGAATCAGGACAGATAAATACAAGGGTGAATACGTGTATAATGGGGCATCAGGTAAATTGGGACAGTTAAACTTAGCAACATTTCTGACCGAGCAAGTGAATGTCAAACCTTATTTTAAGAAGCCCTTGCAGTGGAACGGCTTGATCGCAGAAACATGACTTTATTCATGTGACTTTGGGACAGAACGGTTCAGGTCCATTTAGGAAAGGGTTTACCAACCAGGGGTTCTTGGTGCTTTTGCAGAGGGTTTGTGAAACTTGTGATTAAATGTCAATGACACAGATAAACTAAATTACATTTTAATATCAACAATAAATATTGTGGAAAAGCTAAAAGTCTAAATTAATTAAAACCTTTAACACTGTATAACTTTATTGTAGCCTCATAAGTAAAAAGTGATGAAGGAGTTGTTTGAATTAGTTATGGTTCATTTTTAGCATGTGAGAAAAATATTTTCTCAACAAGCAAAAGATTCAGTTAATGTTAACCTGCTTGACATCTCTATTATACTTGAGGATAAACATGTAGGTTTAAGGGGTTCAGCTGATCTTAAAATGCAGAAAGCCAAGTGAATTGAAGTGACAAGATAAAATGGATGTATGAGTAGATGTATGAAAACCCACACCTGTAGTTATAGTCACTGAAGGATTTGATATGTGTCTTTTTAAGAAGAAGGTAATCAGTTAAATAAGTTAGACCCGGAATAAAGAATATGACTTCAGGCTTCTACTGAGTATGAGATTTTTTTTGCTTTGTGTTTATATAATTTTAGAGATTGATGTTTTTGTTGTTAATCTGCTTCCTCAAGAAAGAAATTACAATATGTAACTTAACTTTAAGTGGTGTTATTTTTCTTTGAATTTATTTATGCTTATTTTAAAAAAAGATTGGTTAATTTGGAGCAATATATGAACATTGATATAAAAATGTTACTTAAACTAAGCATCTTTAACATTTCTTTGGCATTAGTCTTGAAAAAAGGGTCCTTTATAATATCATCTACACACACATTGCTTCTAAAGAGCCTTATGCTATCATATCAATGTCTCTTTTACATCTTGAAATATCTTCAGGATTTCAGAAACGTGGGTGTTTATTTTATTATTAGCAAGGTGTGTGGAAATTCAAAAACTGTCCTTTAATTTCTGGACTGATCAAACCCTGTTGCTTTGTTGCTGCAACTCGCTGCATGTCTGAACGTAGCATTAGCTCCAGTAAAGGGCAAGCAATGCTTTTATGCAATGCAAAGTAATGCTTTTCATCACTATATCAATCATGGAGTCATCCTCTCACCAGGACCAATTGCAAATCCATTTATCCTGATAGCTATCCCAGACTTGCCTCAAAACTTTACCTGAAAACTTTTTTCCCTGTCTGTTACAAAGCACTGACACTGCAGCATACAAAAAAATGCTTGCTCACCTCACAATAACAATAACCATATCAAAAATTACAGACATTTGATTTATCCTTCTCGGTTTGGCTATGAGGATACCCAGATATCCAGATTTTCAGTCTCCTCTCATCGTTGTATCATCCAAACAAGAATTAAAGTGTTATAGGTGTTCCAGGGTAGATCCTCAGAGATGTAGACAGCCAGGAACTTGATGGAAGTTGGAGACATGCTTCATTCAGTCCCACTGAGCGTCTGATTTATGGAAATTCACAATGAGCTCTTGGTCTTCTTGGCCTTGAGGGTGAAGGTGTTGGTGGAACACCATGCTGCTAGGCTTGATGAATCAACATGATGTTGCATTAGTCAGTCACAGTTATGTTACCTGGAGTACACAAGTGTGAGCTGCAGGTTACAGGTTATTTTAATGTATGCTTTTTCAGTAATCACTGAGGAGAACTGTGAAAGTCACAGAATCAGTATCTCTAGCAGTATCATGCTACTAGATGAAGATGGTCCTGACAGGAACCTAATAAATAATACATCTCTACTTACAATGTATTTACAATATTTCAAATTTTGTGTAAAAAAATAACAAGAAAATAACAATATATACTCGTGTATACTTTACTAATCAAGTTTTTTTTTCCTGTGCAAAACCCAACTGCCCACATTCATTCACCCACAGAGACATATGGCTTCCAGGCATGTCTCAGACTGAGGTATTAAAAGCTTGTTCTTAATGAGCAGTAATCTATGCTTCCATTGAAAACATAGTAGAATTAAATCAGCAGTATATCCCAACAGAGGTTTGGCATCTCTGGGTATTTATAGGTACAGTTTTGTTGCACAAGCTAGAGTGTTGTTATACTGAATAGCTGTAGGTCTTCGCAGCTGTGCTGACATTCAGTACATTCATTTGATGTTTTGATCTTGCTTCATACAAAAGTTCTATAAACAATAAATTAATACTGAGTCATAGTTCAGGCAACAAAATACATGGCCAAATGTATTTTTTTCCTCCACTAACAAATACTATACCTGAGGACAAAGCTGAAGGCAGAAAACCCCACAAACAAATGAACGCTGTTGCAGTAAAAAACTAACAAAGCATCTCAAGAGAGGAAACTGAATTTAGTGGGTTCCAGATTCCAGAATACCAGAAATACAGTGAGGGAAAAAATTATTTGATCCCCTGCTGATTTTGTACGTTTGCCCACTGACAAAGAAATGATCAGTCTGTAATTTTAATGGTAGGTGTATTTGAACAGTGAGAGGCAGAATAACAACAAAAAAAATCCAGAAAAACGCATTTCAGAAAAGTTCTACATTGATTTGCATTTTAATGAGTGAAATAAGTATTTGATCCCCTATCAATCAGAAAGATTTCTGGCTCCCAGGTGTCTTTTATACAGGTAAGGAGCTGAGATTACAGTAGGAGCACTCTCGGGGAGTGCTCTTAATCTCAGCTCATTAACTGTATGAAAGACACCCTGTCCACAGAAGGAAGCAGTCAATCAGATTCCAAACTCTCCATCATGGCCAAGACCAAAGAGCGGTCCATGGATGTCAGGGACAAGATTGTAGACCTACACAAGGATGGAATGAGCTTCAAGACCATCGCCAAGCAGCTTGGTGAGAAGGTGACAACAGTTGGTGCGATTATTCCCAAATGGAAGAAACACAAAAGGACTGTCAAACTTCCTCGTTCTGGGGCTCCATGCAAGATCTCACCTCATGGAGTTTCAATGATCATGAGAACGGCGAGGAATCAGCCCAGAATTACACTGGGGGATTTTGTCAATGATCTCAAGGCAGCTGGGACCATAGTCACCAAGAAAACAATTGGTAACACACTACGCCGTGAAAGACTGAAATCCAGTAGTGCCCGCAAGTGTTGTGGTCAAATGAGACCAAAATCTAGCTCTTTGGCATCAACTCAACTCGCCGTGTTTGGAGGAGGAGGAATGCTGCCTATGATTCCAAGAAGACCATCTCCACCGTCAAACATGGAGGTGGAAACATTATGCTTTGGGGGTGTTTTTCTGCTAAGGGGACAGGACAACCGCACCGCATCAAAGGGACGATGGACAGTGCCATGTACCATCAAATCTTGAGTGAGAACCTCCTTCCCTCAGCCAGAGCATTGAAAATGGGTCGTGGATGGATATTCCAGCCTGACAATGACCCAAAACACACGGCCAAGGCAACAAAGGAGTGGTTCAAAAAGAAGCACATTAAGGTCCTGTAGTGGCCTAGCCAGTCTCCAGACCTTAATCCCATAGAAAATTTGTGGAGGGAGCTGAAGGGTCAGCCACAAAACCTTAATGACTTGGAGAGGATCTGCAAAGAGGAGTGGGCCCAAATTCCTTGAGATGTGAGATATGTGCAAACCTGGTGTCCAACTACAAGAAATGTCTGACGTCTGTGATTGCCAACAAGGGTTTGCCACCAAGTACTAAGTCATGTTTTGCAAAGGGATCAAATACATATTTCACTCAATAAAATGCAAATCAATTTATAATTTTTTTGAAATGTGTTTTTCTGGATTTTTTTTTGTTGTTATTCTGTCTCTCACTGTTCAGATAAACCTACCATTAAAATTACAGACTGATCATTTCTTTGTCAGTGGGCTCTCAGACCACTGCATGTCCAATCCAATTAGTGAAGAACTGTTGTAGAAATCTATGTATATATGGAGTTTTAGACTTGTGAGTTTAGTTAAAACTGTGATGCTTGCTTTTTACACCAATTTATCAGAAAAAACTGACCTTCAATTTCAAAGTGTCTTTCATGTCATATGGTTTTGTTATAATTATTATATTTATTATAACACAAAAATTCTAATCATTATTGCTAACATTTTATTTGATGACCCATGTTTATAGTGTTTATTTAAAGGTCTACAGTTTTCAGGTCATTTTTTTATGTAGCCCATTTCTAAATTAACATAATTACAGTATTTGTGTTGAAAGCTGAGATAATATCTGCAGAGAAAACCATTGGATTGAAAACCACAACTTGGATTGTAGGCTAATTAAGAAAAAAACATCAAAACCTGTTAGTTTGTTATTTTTATTGTAATTATCTTTTTTGGGGGGGGGGGGAGTGAGTGAGAGAGAGAGAGAGAGAGAGAGAGAGAGAGAGAGTCAAAGCTATTACATACAAAATCACCAGAGGACAATTAGCAGGGTCATGTGGGCACCCAAGGGTCACTGGTGCATGTGGAAGTAAAGGTTAGCGACAATGTGTATAGAACTAAATAAATAAAAAAATGCTTTACCTTATTTTAAAAATGTAAATAATAATAATAATCATCATCATCATCATTAATCCTCCCAAAAGTTTTGATTGAATAAACAGTTTTTGACCAAGAGATTTGGAAATAATTGACTAAAAAATAATGACCAAAATTATACATAGCAAAATTCAGATTTCTATTGAAAATCTTTTCTAAGTGTTATAACATGGCTGTGTAACCATATAATATTCCACATTGTTTGCTGCAATCCAGAACTATCAGGTCACTTCACAAATGCAAATGAATCCTCTTGTGTAACATGAAAGCCAGTTGTGTGACCATTAAAGAACCTGATCATACAATTGGCTTTCTATGCCCTCCATATATTTTAACTCTATGGGCTATGCATATTGGGAGCTTTGGTGTTCATCCAGTGCAAATGCATTACATGAATAATAAATAGAATGTGTATTTTTCTGATGACCTCTGATGCTTCTACAAAAGTCCGAAAAGAACTTATGAGCAAATAATCTGACATTATGCCAAAATATATAATATATACTTTAATGGTTCAGTTTAAAGATATATTTACTATGATTGGTTATGGTGACATATACTGTATTTGTGCTTCCCCCATGGCTCTGTACACCTGTACAGTACTATATACACGGAACAATGAACATAGTTGTACACCCAATCCTGCATGTTTTATTGTTTTCCTTTAACAATAACATATGTTTTAACACATCCAACTTCAACTCAGATATGGCTATAAATGAGTTGAATCAGATGTTTTTGGAGCAGAGAAAACAATGTGGATGTGGATGTGGGATAGTTTCTCTAGAACCGAAGTGAACAGTGAGCCAGATTTCAGAAAGGCCTGGTCATCACCAGCTGCACACACAGCACTCATGTTAAAATACTGTACTAAAATAGCTGTGTCTCATATAACACTTAAATGCAATACAATAAAATCATTTCAATAGAATATCGTTCATTTTTTTCCCCTTTTCCCATTTTTCCCCACCTGTTGGCCATTTTTCCCAGGTCAATTCAGGAGCAACAGCAATCCTACAATGCTGAAAATTCTAGCTGGTCTGACCAGCCACCAGGATCAAGCTTCCAAAATAAAGGTCATTCTGGTTAAACTGGTACACCAGCTCAGCTAGCTGGTAACTGCTGCATCACCTGCCAGGGTTTGTGACAGTAGCTAGCTGGACAGATCATGCTGGATTTTTATTTTTGGGCAAGGAGAGATAATGATTTATGTTTTCACACGTTTTGAAAAGTGTAAAGACATAAGTACATTTAAAATGCAATAAAAAGCTGGACTGTTTAAGCTCAGTTTCATTGGGCCACATATCCAGCCTACAACTCCACATGCCTTCCACTCTGGACAGCTAAGCCTGCTTGTTTTTAACGACACGCCCCCAACCGAACAACTGCGTTTCACTCGGCTGCACTGTGAATGGACCGTAACCGGAGTGAAAGAGTCACTGAAAATAAACTGGGAAGGTGTCGACCTACCGTCACTGGAGACTGAATTTGGCTTTATGATATAAGCATTGAGAATTGCGACGTTGAGCTTGTTGAATAATTCCTGGAGCGGCGGCTGTGTTGTTTCAGTACAGGTAACACTGAGTGATGGCACGATGATGATGATGGACTGGATTAGCAGAGCTCAAATCAATGGTTCCTTACACAAGAAATATTCCTAGTAGATATTAGCAACCAAAACAACCTGCACCGTACAGGGAGAGACCCTGAGAGCTGAGACGGAATAAACCAGCTTCATGTCGTAGCTCGAAATCCCGACCGACGCCTCGGGGATCTCAGGTTTCATGTACATTAGACGGATATTTCCGACCGGACATGTGTTTTAATTTAACAAGACAGACTTACCTGCTAAAACGGTTTTAATAGGTCATATATATGTATATAGTTAAAGCTTTAAGGCAACCGAAGATACATATATAGATTTTCCAGTTGTTGTTTACGTTTTTCTAATATAAACAAAGTTTGGTGACATGTTCTTAGCCCGCATTACTCACACGGTGCGCACTCCGTCTCCAAACTCACCGCTCATCTATAATTTGTCTTCTGTGAAATAACTCTAGTCTGTAGATAGTTCAATTGTTGACTTTCTGTGTGCGTTTAAAGTCGTGAAGTGTTTGCATCTCATCGTTGTTTTTGTCAGTTATCTTCGGTTCAACCTAATTACTTTACAATCCAATTTGCAAAAGGTCGGATTTAATCCATCCGTCAGACCTGAACACTGTGGCGCAGACACACACCAGCTGTCTCCTGCGTCTCATCAATAACAAACCGTCCTTCTGTCTGTCTCCTCATAGTGTCTGCTGAGTCCCCGCTATTCCTAGCGATTGGAATAAACGCGGAATCATTGCTTCCAGTCGAAAAGGATTGTATTGTTAAATGATATGCCTTCTTTCGTGTACTTTGTGCGTTATTACGCCGTACACAACGATCAGTAAATGTTGAAATTGCGCCCCTCGGGTAGATGAGCTGCCGCTAGATTCATTATGTCCTCCTTTTTGGCAGCAACAAAGATGGACTGAATGGAGCTGTGTGAATGTTGTTACATTTAATTAACATTGTCATGCATTTTTATTCAAATGATTAAAAATATAATAATGCCGTAGTTTTTTAAGCGGAATTAAGTTTATATTAAGAACATCCACACCACTGGGCTCTTAAGCAAAGCCCTTAACTTTCACTGCTCCAGACCATTGTACAACCTTCTCTGTCCCCAGGGGAAAAATATTATGGCTGATATTTAACTGGAAAGTCTTTAAACTAGTTAGCTATTTCTTTCTTTCTTTCTTTCTTTCTTTCTTTCTTTCTTTCTTTCTTTCTTTCTTTCTTTCTTTCTCTAATTAATATTTTGTTACAAAATGTGTCCTTTAATAAATGCTATTTATTGAACCCAAATAAACAGCTATATCTAATATAAGGATTCTCATTAAATTACAGATGAAAGAGACGACATACAAAAGAAGACCTTCACAAAGTGGATAAATTCTCAATTTGTTAAGGTAAAGTGATTTATTTATTTATTTATTTATTTATTTATTTATTTATTTATTTATTTATTTATTTATCTATCTATCTATCTATCTATCTATCTATCTATCTATCTATCTATCTATTTATTTAGGGGGAGGGGTTTATTATTAGGATTTGTTATACTTATATAATTGTTGTTACTAATTGTATTCTATAGATATTTTTTAAAACAGAAGAACATGGCAATTAAATATAATTTATGTATCATTAACCTTTTGAACCTTTTGCTTGGTGTTTGGTAAAATCAGTACCTACAGTGTTTAAGAACAAAACTGTAATTAAAAATTATCAGCTAAACAGACAAACAAATGCATTTACTAAGCTCTCCAAGGACTGGTGCACAATTTTAAGTCTACAATGCTTTTTTTGGCATTCATGTTACTTGGAAAAGTTTGTTGTTTGTAGTGCTAAAATGTGCACATAAGTTAACTTTCATATGTATAATTGCACTCTATGGCTTAAAGTATGTGGACACTTTACTTTGTTTAGACCATTACAGCCATGTTTGGGTCTTCCCTAAACTGTTGCCACAAAGTCTCTCTCAAAGTGGGCTAAATGTCTGTGGCCACTTCTGGGTGATATTTCCCAGCTAACCACTGCAGTGTTCAATTCTGGCTTCAGCAGTGTACGAAAGTGAATACGATTTAGCCTTTCCCAGCTCACATGTTCTGCTGGCAGTCTCCAAACAATCTGGGGCAGCTGTCCTCAAGAGGGTGATGGCCCAGATTGACTCAGAGGCTGATGAGCAGCCAAAAGAACTGATCACTCCAGTATGCAGGTATCAATTCCTCTGTGACAGATCTGATTGAAACCTCACTATCGGCAGTGAGACACCCAGGATAAGACAAGGAAAGTTAGTCTGCCAAGTTAGTTTATGGATCACACCCTTTTTACTGCTTTGTATGATGCTTACCATGCTAGTATATTACCATGCTAGTACATTTAGGGAAAATTCTGTGGGTGATTAGATGTAGGATCTGTAGGGATTAAGGATGTGGGCTCAACCTGCAACTAAACCCCAGTAACCACTGAACAATCACTGCTTATTGTACCAAGGTGAGGACACCAATCCTGGCAGTTAGGAAAGATAAAAGTATAAATATAAAATATTTACACAATTTTATTGTCCACTTTACTAGGAACTTGGAAAACTACTAGGCTTTGTGCATGCAGAAATACTCTTCTGCTCACGTCAGCTGTAAAGACTGATTATTTGAGTAACTATTTACATTCTAGGAGCTTGAATCAGCTTGAATCTGAAAATATTCCTTTGACAGTGCTTATCAGCACCCAGGGAACTGTCACTGTCACTGTAAACTCTAGAGGTTGTCGTGATTGAAAATTCCAGGAGATTAGCCTTGATCAAAGTCACAGAAGACTTTGCACTTACACTTTCCCCCTTTCTCATATTTGATATGAACCTTTACTGAAGTTCTTGACCTGTAGTTGCATGATTTTATTCATTGAGCTGCTAGCTAGATTTTTTAGATCGGTAGATTTTGTCAAAGAGAGAAGTTTTCGGAGTTATTTGCACACATTTTTTTTGTTTTCTTTCTTTAAAAAATATCAGTTTTACCAAATCAAATCATGGCCTTCAAGATCATATGATTGGCAATTTTATGCTTTATTTTGTATTCATTCTTCAGGCAGGAAAACCCCCTATTAATGACCTCTTCACAGATCTGTGTGATGGCCGTCGTCTTCTGGAGCTTTTGGAATGCTTGACTGGACATGAATTGGTGAGTATAACTGAAAAAGGTTGTATATAATTCTTATGCACTGTAGTGTAATGCTATGCAGAAACTGCATTGTTTTAGAGCCTATAACAATGCTATCCCTATGCTCTATTTATATATAACTCAATTTATACATAATTAAAAGTATTTCTGGTTGATATGTCTTACCCTTCTCTGTTTTACTATGGGGAAAAAACATCAATTTAGATGCATCTACAGTTGGGGTTTACAATACACACAGGCTAAAGATATTTATGCTCAGTTTTTCAAAATGTGCACTTGATGTTAACATACATTTCCTCTGTTATGTCAGTTAGGCTGTCTACTTTATTTAGACTTTTTGTTTACTGTATCAGATTTTACCAGTTTTCACTTGGATATTAAGAAGTGCTATTGCTTTTAATTGCTTGAATCAATCAAACTCTTTGGGTAGCCTTCTGCAAGCTTCTCAAAATACTTTGTCAAAGCCTTCATTCCTTCTGATAAAACTGGGTTAAACAGGTCAGGATTATGTGCCTCCTTATTCAGACACAGGTTTTCAGTTTAATCCACAAATTGGATGTGGGATTCAGGTCAGGGGTTTGTGATGGCCAACTGTTTGTACAACTTCATTCATCCCTAGGAGGTGATTTGTGCCTCCATTCTCCAATCAATGCAGTGACTGTATGGTCCAAGATTTTTATATTTAATACAGCTGTTTGTACAGATGCTATTAGTACCTTCTATTGTTTGGAAATTGTTCATTAGAAACTGGACTTGTGAAAGACCATAATTATACCCATAGGTTATGGTTGAGTTGCTTGGATTTTCCCATGGAACTAGTGACAAAAAAGCTTCTTACAGTCATGTAATCAATTTCTGGAATCATCCAGTATTTAAACCCAGTTCAACCCAGTGGAATTCAGATATAGTGAATTAATCCTAAAATAAATCCACCCCTGGCAATGCCATGATTAATTTGACAAAAGAAATGTATGGGGTTTAACAAAACAAAAAAAAAAGGTAAATGAAAACATTTGGCCTCAAATGTACTTGAGTGGTGAGAAGCAGAAAAAGGCAGGAAAAGTTCATGATGAGAAAAGAATATTCATGAATTCACAAATTTGCAAAAGATAAATCAATAGACATTAAACATTTCTTATCAGTCAGTGTAATCTGCATGATTACACTGACTGATAAAAACAATAATGTAGATACTGTGTGAGTTTTGTATATATTGAGTTTTGTGTAGGTACTGTGTGTAATTTTACTTATGTGCTCTGCTGGCAGGTGAAGGAGCGTGGTTTCACCCGTGTGCACTCACTCAATAATGTCAACAGAGTGCTACAGATCCTTCAGAAAAACAATGTGAGTCATCGGCAAAACAGTTCAATTTATAGATCTATATACACTAACTTTATTAGGAATACTATTCTAATACTTGGTTGGGGTCCCCTCAGTTCTTTGTGGCATGGATTCCACAAGATTTGGAAATATTTCTTTGGGATTCTGGTTCATGTTGACATGATTGCATCACACAATTCCTTTCAGGTGAATTTTTGTGCTGTGAATATCCCATTCTCCCATGTCCCAAAGATGTTCTAATGGATTCAATTCCTGTGAATTGGAAACCACTAAAGAACATTGAGCTCCTTGTCATGTTCATGAAACTAGTTTGAGACGACACTTGTTTTGTAAAATGGTGCATCATCATGATGTAAAGAGCTGCTAGAAGACAGTAAATTGTGGCCATGAAGGGATGCACATAGTAGGCAACAATGTTTAATTAGGCTGTGGCCTTCAAGTAATGATTGATTGGTATTTGTGTTCCCAAAGTGTGCCAGAAACATTGTCCACACCATTCCATCACCTCCACTAGCCTGGACTGTTCAGTCAGTGCATGTGGATCCATGCTGTTGGCCCTGAAATCTGAGCAGAACATCTGTTTGTCTCAGCAGAAACGGAGGTTCATCAGACCAGACTAACATTTTTCCAGTCTTCAACTACTTTTCTTTTTCTTTTGGCTGACAGAAGTCAAACCTGACATTGTCTTCTGCATTTGTAGCCCATTTGCCTTGATGTATTTTTTAGATGCTTTTCTTCTCAAAACAATTGTACAGAATAGTTATCTGAGTTACTGAAGCCTTTCTATCAGCTTGAACCAGTCTGCTCGTGTTTCACTGACCTCAGCATTCACATCAACAAGGTATTTCTGTCCCCAGAAGAACCACACTTTAATCTTTATTGCACCATGCTGAGTAAACTGGTATGAGTGAAAATCCCAGGAATCAGCAGTTGTAGAAATACTCAAACCAGCCTGTCTGTCACCAGAAGATCATTCCACTGAGCACACTTTTTCCCCATTCTGATGTAAACGGTACCAGAAACTGCTGGCCCGTCTCTGCATGTTTTTATGTGTTGCAATTTTAAAATGGTTAAAATCTTTTAGGTTGTTATTTCTAACAAGGTAGCTTACTGACAAAGTAATAAAAGAGAGAGAGAGAGAGAGAGAGTGATAGCTCTTACCTGGAACTCTTAATTAAACCTGTAAAATGTGGTCTAGGGAAAGAATTTATTAGAAAACACAAATTTATCATTTAGTCTTATAAAATACTTTTTCATCTTCCCAATTTCATATTATATTTTAATACAGTTTGTATTAATGAATGTACGTCTTCCAGGTTGAGCTGGTGAATATTGGAGGAGCTGATATTGTTGATGGCAACCATAAATTGACTTTAGGACTCATCTGGAGCATAATTGTTCACTGGCAGGTAAGACGGCCACAATGAGTCACTCATGAGGCATATTGTAGCTCAACTACTACTTTCTGCTGCAGAGTCACTGCTCACTTGATCATGGAACTGGAACTTTTGTAAAGTTTTTCTTCTCTTCAAGGTGAAAGACGTGATGAAAGATGTGATGGCAGACTTGAAGCAAACCAGCAGTGAGAAGATACTGTTGAGCTGGGTTAGACAGTCCACCAGGATCTACCCACAGGTCAATGTTGTAAACTTCACTAGCAGTTGGGCAGATGGTCTGGCCTTTAATGCTCTTATCCATAGCCACAGGTTAGTGCTCCCGGTAGTGCTACATATTTGAGCATACAGGAACTGAAGTGTTATTTGAAGTTGTAAAGTGAATATATTCTTTTCTATGACATATACTTTTTCAAATATCTAAGGTTCATCTAAAGAACTGGGAAATAAATGTTAAGGAAATGTACGGGATTGTGCTTTTATTTTTGCAAGGCCGGAGCTGTTTGATTGGGATGTGGTGGAACAGATGGATAAAGCTTTTGACAGGTTGGATCATGCGTTCACTATTTCTGAAAGGCATTTGGGCATTGAACGGCTGCTTGACCCTGAGGGTATTTATTTTCATACATATATTTACATTTATATTTACTTTTGTTGTGCTTTTTGTAGTAATAGGCACGAGTTGTTCTTGATTTAGCTAGCTGCCTAATTATTGATACCCTTCATGCAAATGGTCAAAAATGCTTGCTGCATGCAGTGAATGATGTTTTGACCTTAAACATAATGATTTCATTCATTTAATGGTTCTACAGAAACTTTTAAGGACTAAAATTGATATTATGTGAACTTGCATATACTGATAGCTTTTTTATAATACATTTAGAGGAACAAACACACATTGCAGTTTGTTGTGTACATTAAGTATATAGAATGAGGTGGAGCAACACAGCTCCAGGATTCCCAGTTTTATTATGAGCTTGGATTACCGTCTGTGTGGAATTTCTGTCATAGGCTTGCATCTACTAGTGGACAATAGTACACATTTCATATCTGTGTATATGTTTGCACCTGACACCAAGACAAATTCCTAGTACTGTAAAGTGCCCTTTGCTAACCCTTTGCTGTACCTGGCAATAAAACTTTTTCTGATTCTGATTCTGGCAAACCTAGTTTACTAATAAATTCACCAATTGTGTTTGATTAGTCAACACAGTGGAAAGAACAATAAGGCAAGCAGACTAAGTGTATTTTTTCTGTGGCCAGGAGAAAGCTGAGTTTGGGAATGAATTAAGGAATAAATTATGTGGCTAATTTTATTTGGTTCTTTTCTTTCCTCCTCCAGATGTGGCTACTGCTTCTCCAGATAAGAAGTCTATAATTATGTACCTCACCTCCTTGTTTCAAGTTTTGCCCCATGGTGTGAGTAAGGAGGCCATAGAGGAGGTTGAGTCTCTCCCCCAAGGTGTAATCACTAAAGAGAAACATTTCCAACTTCAAACACAGCAACGTTATTCCCAGCAGGTCAGCTCTTCAACATAAACAATGTTTATGCATTTTTACAAGTTAATAACATAACAGTATTTGACAAGCTTTTGTCTCTAGGTACACACTTTAGAATGGGATAGGATGTGGTACCTTAGTGGTTAAAGTGTTACTACTGATCAGAAGGTTGTGAGTTCTATTCCCATGCTCACCAAAGCTGCCACTCAGATTAAGTAAAAATCTTAAAAATTTAAGTTGTTCTGGATAAGGGTGTCCGCCAAATGCCAGAAATGTAAATAAAATAGTAAAAATTAATTATTATCATAAAAAAACAAGCCTGATATTTTAATTCTGTAGTTTTTATTTCATAGGCATGTAAAGTGAAAGGATGCAAGTCAGGGAAGAGTATTTATTAACATGAATCATTCTCCTTTTCTCAGGTGAATCTTAGGGTTTAGCCAGTGCACTGGAAAATATAATAGAGCCTGAAAATAAATGAATAAAGGAAAGGTTATATGTATTATTAAATACAAGTACAAATTCTAGTCATATTACAAGCTTAAAATGCTTTTATTCCATCAGCTTGAAATAAGAAAAAAATCTCTGGCAATAGAATAATATATTTTCAAGCTTGAAAATATTAAAAATATCTAGAGATTAGGCTTAACATAGTTACATTAGTTGATTTTGCCCATATTCAAGATGTTATTTAATTGCAAAATAACATTTTTTGTAATGTGGCAAATGTCAGTTCATATTTAAATCATATTCAGTAGGGATGCACAATATTTATCTGTGAAAATTACATAATTTTATTGCTCCGATAAATAAATTAAATCCGATAACTAGATCTGATGAAGTACGCTTGCTGGTAACTCAATCAATCAGTCTGATTAATCCGCTTTCCGAGTGCACATGACTGCAGCTTTAACCTGCAGTGACTCTCAGCCTGTGCTCATTAGGTCATTGTCTGTGAACATGTCTTTGCCGGTCTGGAAGTTTTTCTCGGTGGCAGTGGATGCCATTGATATTTGCAACACATGTTCAGCAAGGATTCTGAGAGGAGGTAAAAGGCGTCAAGTTTTAACACAACAAATCTTATATCTCACTTGAAGGGTCATCATCGGGGCAAAGCTGCATTAAAAGAAAATGAAGCAGCCGCGGCAGCAGCAGCTACTACCGATAGGCCTAAAACACAGAACATCGATGTCCCCATTCAGCATCTCAAATATGCCTTATGCTCTTCTGTTGAGGATGCACTTTTGTTTTTCTTTTTTTTTCAAGGTCAATGCATGTTATTTATGATGTATTTGAAAAACATGTGACTTAAGGTCTATATACCTACTATACTATATTCCTCATCCTCATGCACTAAAAAGGTTGAATAGATGCATTTCTTTGTTATGCATGAAATACTTATAAATACAAATAAATTTGTTGTTAATGAATTGTTAATTGCAGATAAACCATAGTTCTGTCATAGTTCTGTTAAACCCTTTCTGTTCTTATTGTAGTGCCTTACAAAAAAAATAAAAAAAATCTGCAGAGTTAGGATTGATGTTTGCTATTACAGTTAGGCCAGAGCTACTAAAATATTAGTTTCTCAGTTTTCACATCTTAGATTTTCTATTCTGCACAAAAGATTATATGAAAATTCTAATATAAAAACATGAACTTATCGGTATCGGCCATGAGATGGACTTAATTATCAGTTATCGGTATCGGTTTAAATTTTTCATCATCCCTAATATTCAGGTATGGTCATGTTGTGGTTTACTATATGGTGTTTGAGTATAAAAACCTGTATCTGACCCAATAATGTAGAATAAAATTATAAAATGATATATTTAGATTTTTTAGAATGGCAGATTCTTTTGTTGGTTTTTACTTAACTTTTACCTTTTTCACTGACTGTGTCTCAGGCATGAATGTTCTCTCTCTTTATCTCATATCGCATGCCTTTCTCTGTCTTGTCACTGTGCCTTGTTTTGTTTGTGTCAGTGTTCTCTTTTGTAATGTCTCAGTTGTATTTTTCGCTTTTTCTCTCAGATCACAGTCAGTGTGGCTCATAGTCAAATACGCAGCCAGTCTCCTTCAAATAAGTTACGCTACAAAAGCTACGCCTTCACTCAGGCTGCATATGTTCGATCTCCTGGGCAGACAAGAAAGACCCCCGTCACACTGGTTAGTCTGTAAAGCACATCATGTGTGTTTGCCAAGAAACAGGTTTTTTATTCAATATTTCAGGATTGCTGTTCAATGAGTTGAGCAGGACTTGTGATGTAGGCTGGACTTATAATCTGACCCCAGGGGAAAGGGGTGCCTCACAGGCTATAAATCAATACATCTGTTGGGGTATTTTCAAAGAATTGTCACTGGCCATTCAAGTCCTTATTGAATGTATGTAAATATAGGTGCATGTAAATATTTGGTTGTGTTTATTTTTATAGGACTGGGCAATAGGATTGCTGTCAAACACCACTGCAGTCGCTAGTGCAGAGCTTTTAATATTATTATTTAGTTAATTGTGATAATATGGAATAACAAAATATATGATGGTGGAATGCAGAAAAAGATCAATTTAAGAAGGTGTCGAAGATTGTTGCTGCTGTGATGTGAATGTGATGTGACTGAGAAATCTTTATCTAAAGCAGATGACCATAAAGCAGGTTACAGCTTTTTAAAATTTTCTTGAAATAAATAACTTGGGGTAAGACTAAAAAAATTTTTAAAAAGCAGGGGAATGGATGTTCTTGACTTTTGAGTAAATATTTTTAATGACCAAATTACTGGAATGTAGCTTTATGTATGTTTATGAATGTAACTTTCCTGTCATCTCTCTAAACCATATTCAGTCTTCAGAAAGTCCAGAGGATATGAGGCCCTCCCCTGGACCACTCCAACATGGCACAAACCAGCTAGAGACTTACCAGAACTCCCTGGAAGAGGTCTTGACATGGCTTCTGTCTGCTGAGGATGGCCTGCAAGGTCAGCCACCTATCTCCTCTTCTGTAGAAGAAGTCAAGGAGCAGTTTCACACTTATGAGGTAAAAAACGTAGATCATTTTTGAAAAATAAAATTAAGTGGCAAAAATTAACATGCAGACATCCATTTGTGCACAGATCTGTTGGCAGAATCTTTTGTTGGTTTTTACTTTAAAGTAATGTAAGTTCTCAAAATAGACCTGGGAGAACGTATATTTCTTTAGCTGGTAAGTTTTTCACCGTCTCATAGTCTCTGGCATCATAATGTTGATACTAATTAACATTAATGTTTTCTTTTTTTGTGTGTGTCTGTGTGTGTTTATGTTTTGCAACAATGGTTTTTAGGGATACATGATTGAGCTGACTGCTCATCAGGGAAGTGTAGGAAACGTGTTAAAGGCAGGGAGCATCCTCCTGGCTGAAGGTCAGCTGACTGAAGATGAGGAGAATGAAATTCGGGAGCAGATGAACCTGTTAAACTCTCGCTGGGAACATTTACGAGTGGCCAGTATGGAACGTCAGAGCAGGTAATAATTAATATGAAAACTTCCTTTCTGTGTGCAGTATCCTTTGAACCATTATTTCTATTTATTTGCATTCAATTCTCTTACTCTATGAAACTAAAAATCCAGACAGTGCTAACTAAAATTTGCAGTTAGGTTTTTATTAACAGCCAATAATGTCCAGAGTCAAGTTAAGTTTAAAAATGTTTTGAAAAATGTTTGAAACAGGGGTGTTTAATAAAGATTTGTTGATCCACTTGATCCATTTACATGAAGTACCTTATGTACAAAGTAGCAAGCAGCTAAAATGTCCGAAAGCAGCTAGATGCCTAAATTTTAGCTAAATGGCATTTAGGCTTCTAGCTGCCTTTTGGGCATTTTAGCTGCTTGCTACTTTGTAATTAATGTATTTTATGTAAATCAACATCAAATGATACCATTTAATGCTTAACCATTATTAATTTTTGTTAGTGGCTGTAAATGACACCTTAAAGCATTCACCTTTATTAAATTTATCTTTATTACGTGTATGTGGATTATATGGATCACTTGTACACCTGCAGTTTCACTTTATTTGAGTATTTTAGAAACTGACTGCCTGGGATTTTCACTTAAATATCAGATCAGCAGTTGCCCTGCGGATCAATAGCACCCCCTTTCATATTTTCCGAAAATATCCATGTTTGAAACATCCAATTTAAACTCTTGAGGAATCATCAGATTCGAACCAAATTTTAGAAGCATGTTTTCAAGATGTTCATGATGCTAAATTGTAATTTAGTTGTAATTTTTCATGGTTAGGCAGTGGGCAGTTATCATATTTTCATGGTTTTTTGGTTCCAGTGAAGGGAAATTGTAATGCTACAGCATACTAAAGTGTCACCTTACAACTGTGTGCTTCCAACTCTGAGTGTGAAGGTCAGGGGTTTACAAACCTTTGGTCATATAGTGGATTTTGAAACTATGATAAAACCTTATATTAATTGTCATTTACTTTTGGTGATTTCAAGGCTTCATGAAGTGTTAATGGACCTGCAGAATGAGCAGCTGAAACAGCTCTCCAACTGGTTAGATGTTACTGAAGCTCGAATTAAGCAAATAGAAGCCCAGCCTCTAGGTCCTGAAATTGAAGATCTAAAGCATCAAATCGAAGAGCACAAGGTACATTTTTTGTACCTGAGATAAGTCTTTATAACTCTGAGGAACTTAATAATATTTAGAACATAATTGTTTTTTTCTTTTTTAATGAAATGACAATTTACATACAAACCTATTGATAATGATTATGTAATATGTTTTGATGTTTTCATTGATATGTTTTGAATGATGTTTTCTGCAAAGTGCTGATTTTTTTCTTGGACAGAAATGGAATGCATATGGTGATCTAGTGGGTTGGTTAGTTGTAGCTCTGACATAGAAGTAAAATATACATAAAGCTGGCTGTGTTGAATTCACAATATAAGGGGGGTCAGTTCTCTTTCTTGAAATTTTACCATTAATGAGATTCTCAGGCAAATTGTTTTTACACCATGACCATTTTACTATAGTGTAATATTCTACTCGATTACATTTTAGACATATAGCACTTTTAACCATGGCTTTTGTCACAAAGCAGCTTTACATGATTCTGTCATTGACTGAAATGCTATGATTTGGGTGAAAAACAGAGCAGGCAAAATAGATTTGAAGTAAAATATCTGAAGCATTTTTGCTGAACCATCAAACTGAGCTACTGACTGTAGCACTGATGTGTTTGGGTTAAACAAAATACATGCATACACTACACACATTAAACACATACTGCATACTAATAGTATCATAATCTATTTTTATTGTCACTGACACACTATTGTTACTTAGGCTGCCAACAACTTGCACTCTATAACATTAGCATTAATAATCCCATCTTATCTGTCATGTTGGTGCCATAGCCAAAACTGCTGACCTTGTTGTGGGACAACATGACCCCATGGCCATTTGGGTATTTTTTTGTTAGGTGACAGAACACTGGAGCTATGTATGTGCAGCAACTTTAGATTTAACATTGCACAAATCAAGTGGGCCTGATATAAATTACAAACCAACCATATGGCCACCCCAGGGCTCTGTACAAGCCAGTCAAGTTCTTCTACTCCAAATTTGGCAAACCATATATTCATAGATCTCATTTTATGCGAGGCATTCTTATATTGGGTGTTTAGGCCTCTTAGTTTAAGCAAAAGGAAATTGTAATGTTCCTGTACACAAAAGCATCCCATACAACTTATATTAACAGCTTTGTGGCACTAGTTTAGGTAAGTCCCCCATATGTATGAATACATGATGGTATGATTGACATGTATTCACAAACTTTTGGCTATATAGTGTTTGTATGTATATGTGTTTAAAATGGCATTTATTTATATATAGTTGTTATCATTTTGTTTATTTTGCCTATGAAGCTGCTACAAGAGGACCTGGAAATGGAGCAGGTGCAAGTGAACTCTCTGACTCACATGGTTGTAGTAGTGGATGAAAGCAGTGGATACAATGCCACCGCAGCACTGGAGGAGAAACTACAGGTAAATATTCAATATTGTCATCCTTAACCCTCAATGAAAGATGAAAATATTTTACATGCACTAAGCTGTCAGAATGAAATAAATCAATTATGTAATAATTAATAAAATAAAGAAAAATGTTAAAATAAAAAATAAAATACAAAAATAAATATTAATTAACTATTAGCACTTATCACTGTGTTTAAATCTGAATGGAATTTATTTCTTATCCGCACACTAAACCCTGGATTACAAAAACAAATCATTTAAAACACTTTTTCGTATGTATCAACTGGTATTATTGTTCTATATCAAATACTTCTAAAGTGTAATACACTCACTATCCACTCAGTATCTGTACTTCTGCACATTTATGCAGTTCTCCATTAACAATTTTTTAATGTGAACTGTGTTCTGACAGCTGCAAGTATAAAAGCTGCCTTAGTGAACAAAACTAATATATTTCCTATATGTTCATCACACAGAACCTTGGAGAGCGATGGGCCGCCATCTGTAAATGGACAGAGGACCGATGGATCCTCATTCAGAAGATCCTGAAAACGTGGCAGCATTTCACTGAGGAACAGGTACAGATGAGAAAAAAGCTTGTAGTTTCAACTAAAGTACAATTAAAGTATAAAATATTTTATGTCATATGCATGGTTTGTTTATTTTTATTTCATTATTACTGTTAATGGTTAATAAGGGCTGAGGTTGCAGAAGGTGTCAACAAAGCCACCAGAACTAATGTGTCTTTGTATTGAACAACTCTTCAAAATGCTCATAAGGTGCTGAAGTTGTTCACTTCATGACTGTGTTCCCATCCACCTGCCATTTTTTCAGCATATATTTGAGTCCTGGCTAACACAGAAGGAGCAGTTATTTCTTTCTATCCAAAGCAGTGGTACCACTGATCACAACGAAGTGGCAGCCAATCTCAGAAAGCTTGCTGTAAGTAATTGTGTGCATTATAAATTTAGTTAAAGTAATTTGAGCATGTTTTAAACATAGCATCGTAACAAACAATTTTAGCCAAGTATCACGTATGAAATCTGTTGTATGTACATGCAAATTGTAGTAGTGCCGGAAGTAGATTAGATTAGATTAGACTAGATTCAAGTATTCACCCCGTAGTTGTTATTTCTATTGTTGCTGTGTTGCAAACATCAAATTTAAGAATAAAATTTTCTATTTTTCTATTCATTTTAATGTGACTCTACAGAAATAAAATTTAATAGATTATTTACATGACCTGTTATATGTCCTCTAAAAATTAATTGCATGTAATCTAAAAATGTCTTGTCTAGCAACTTATCAAATGACACCTTTTGTTTGATTCTACCCATTTTTCAAGTGATCAACAATTGGAACGTGTGTTTCCTGTTGCCAGGCTTCCCATGTTAGATTGATTGTTTAAACAATTAATAGCCCTGAATGTCTACTCTTGGCTTGAGCCCTGGGTTGAGCCCAAGACTATTTGTTTTAAAAAGGGATAAACCATCATGAAAACCGGAGAGCTGTCTATGGGAGAAAATCTAGGGGACAAATATGGAAAAGCTGCCAGAGCCATTTCGCAAGCACTGGGCATAGCCAATGCAATAATTCTGAATGTCCTGAAAAAGAAAGAAACTACTGGTGTACTAACAACCAGTCAGCTCAGAAAAGGAAATTACCAACAGTTGATTACAGAAACCTTTTGAGAGCTATGACCAAAATTCAACAATCAGGCTCATCACCAACTGTCTTCACACACAGGGGTGAAGATATCACAATAAACTATTCGACAAAAACATACCATACCGAGGTACAACCTAGTCAGCAGTTGGAATTAGAAAGCCAGATGATGGTGGTAGTACCATTGCTTAGGCTTGCAGAGCTACTTACAAACTAATTAATTGTTAATCATGATGATAGCAGAATGAATTCAGAAGTCTACAAAAACATTCTGCCTGCCAATTTACAGGGAAATGCAGCCAGTCTAATTAGGTAGAGGTTCATCATGCAGCAAAACGATGATCAACACACTGTAAATACAACAAAGGTCATTGTGGGAAATAATGGAAGGTAATCACTGGACCTTAAATTAATTAAGCATGCATTTCACATCCTGAAGAGGACAGGGAGAAACCTACAAAACAAACAACAGCTGAAAGATGCTTTGGTACAAGCCCAGAAAAGCACAATGCAGTAGTTGATGATGTCAGTGGGTTGCCAGGGTGGATATGCAACCAAATATTGATTGTACTTATTACTACTTAAGACTATACACTACTCACCTAAATATTGGATAGTTTACCACCAGAGGTGCCGTGTTCAAAGTTGTTTACCATCTAACATTTAAATCTACCGTGAATATGCAAAAACAAAAGAATTGGCCTTGCCATTTCAATACTTTCAGAGACACAGTCTCTGTAAGTACATAGACAACTATGTACTTATTTGAAAAGTTAACAGTGATATAAATATGTTTATTATCTTCAAACGTGATTGTATTACACAGATTCTGAAAGCAGACATGGAGCTCAAAAGACAGACCATGGACAAACTTTGCTCCCTTGTTCAAGACCTATTGTCCAGCATAAGGAATAAGCAGGCATCAGAAAAACTTGAAGCAAAGTTAGAAAAGACCACTCAGCGGTGGGACAAACTAGTACAGTCACTTCAGCTTACCAGCACCAAGGTAATGTTTATTTATGTTATCTTGCTCCTGTTTTACAGTTTATAAAGTATTCATCTGCTCTCACTGTACTAACTTTACTCTGTATGCATTTGTATAGCATTATCAATTTTCAGTATCATTTGGCTTTGAACAATACATTGAATAATTCCTTTGACTTTTTCATTTCTCCTAGCTTTCAACCGTTCCTACTACATCCCAGTCTGAAAGTGCACACAAAGCTGTAGAAACCACCATTCCCCTGCATCACAAAAAAGTGGTGAAACATACTAAAGAGGGTCTGACTACCCCCCCACCTCAAAAGAAGCGTCAGATTGTTGTTGACTCAGAGCTTCGCAAGAGGTGAGGTTCTGTTTCAGCTTTTCAGCCCTCCCCAATCTTGTCCCCACCCCATAAATGTAATGGCTGCTAAGTGATACCATTCACAGTAATCACATTGAACTTTAGGCCGTCCAGAGACAGAGAAACACAGACTGTTAGGTGTGCTCAAAGCCGTGTATTAGTTATTACAATGGACATTGTGTACAGAGTGCAAGCTGAAACTCTGGCAAGGCTACCTATGACAGCATAACTAAAAGGGAGAGACAGAAGATAACATAGACATGAGAGTACCTTGGGATATAAAGCAGACACCCACTCCACTTAAAACACTCTATGCCCATGAACCCTCTAGATCTATGGTTTAAAATCATTCAGTGCTAGATTTTATAATGTAAGATTTGACTGGGACCCAGTGCAGTGTGGATCAGATAAAAGTGATGTGGTTGTATCTACTGGTTCTAGTAAGGACTCTGACTGGAACATACACACAAAAAAGCAATTACAGTAATTCACACTAGATGTAATAATCTTGTAGTGATTTTAGCAATATTTCTGAGAAGAAAGAAGGCTATCCGAGTGATATTATCTATATGAGCTTCAAAAGAAAGACTGGGGTCAGTAATCACAGCAAGGTCTTTAACTGCTGCACATGATGAAACAGAAAGACCGTTCAGAGATACTGTGTAATTAGAGAGCTAATTCTAGCTGCATGTGACCCAAGTACTTCTGTCTTGTCAGAATTAAGCAGAAGGACTTTAATAAGCATCTAGTGTCTAATGTCCTTTATATACACAGTTCAGCCACAACATTATGACCACCTGCCTAATATTGTGTTAGTCCCCCTTTTGCTACCAAAACAGCCCTGAGCTGTCGAGGCATGGACTCCACTAGATCCCTGAAGGTGTGCTGTGGTATCTGGCACCAAGATGTTATCAGCAGATCCTTTAAGTCGTCTAGGTTGTGAAGTGGGGCCTTGATGGATCAGATGTGTTTGTTCAGCACATCCCACAGATGATCGATTGGATTGAGATCTGGGGAGTTTGGAGTCAACACCTCAAACTGGTTGTTGTGGTCATCAAACCATTCCTGAACCATTTCTGCTTTGTGGCATGGCGCATTATCCTGCTGAAAGAGGCCACAGCCATCAGGGAATACTGTTTCCATGAAAGGATGTACATGGTCTGTAACAATGCTTAGGTAGGTGGTACGTGTCAAAGTAACATCCACATGGATTACCCAAGGTTTCCCAGCAGAACATTGCTCAAAGCATGACACTGCCTCCACCGGCTCGCCTTCTTCCCATAGTGTATCCTGGTGCCATGTGTTCCCCAGGTAAGTGAAGCACACACACCCAGCCATCCATGTGATGTAAAGAAAACGTGATTCAACAGACCGGCCCACCTTCTTTCACTGCTCTGTGGTCAAGTTCTGATGCTCATGTGCCCATTGTTGCCGCTTTCGGTGGTGCACAGAGGTCAGCATGGGCACCCTGACTGGTCTGCGGCTATGCGGCCCCTTACACAACAAACTGTGATGCACTGTGTATTCTGACACCTTTCTATCAGAACCAGCATTAACTTCTTAAGCAATTTGAGCAACAGTAGCTCATCTGTTGAATGGGATCATACGGGCCAGCCTTCACTCCCCATGTGCATCAGTGAGTCCATGACCCTGTCACCGGTTCAACACTGTTCCTTCCTTGGACCATGTTTTATAAACTCGCCAAATCCTTACGCTTGTCCATTTTTCCTGCTTCAAAATACATCGACTTTGAGGACAAAATGTTCACTTGCTACCTAATATATCCCACCCACTAACAGGTGCCATGACGAGGAGATAATCAGTCTTATTCACTTCACCTGTCAGTGGTCATAATGTTATGCCTGATTGTTGTATAGTAATCTACATAGTTAATTATCCAATTGTCTGGCTTTAATTTCTGTTTATTTTTCAATTTTCAAGTTATTGCAACTTCATGTTATGCATGCTTCTGTTTTGGTCTTATTCCTTTTGATAGTATTAAATAAGTATGTAGGACTATTTTCGGTATTTTTTTTAGGGTATAGAGATCTGTTGACCTAGCAGCACTAAGAGATATTTTATAGCTCAGAAGGCTCTCCTCCCATTTTGTTTGAAATACTACCAATTTGGTTTGTCCCAAAAGTGGCCTGTTTCAAGGTGTTCTTGTGATTGTTATACCAGGTTGCTAATTTTTTTCTAACATATATTAGTAGTATATATTTTCGGACTAAACTGTATTTTCTGTATTTAATCTGAACGTTAATATTAGAGAAAAGTGTGTCCTATTACATTCTGATTAAGCCCCAGTGAAACGGGCAAGCCACTGTTCTCAGAGGCTCATCCGAATGATCATAACAAATATCAAAATCTCCAAAAATTAATACTTTGTTTAAAGAAACAATGTTTGAGATGAAATCTGCAAATTCATGAAGGAGTTTAGAATATGGACTTGGGGGGTCTGTAAGTAATAAATCAAGTGGGTCCTCTGAGGTTATATGGGGCTGGAAACTGTATTTGAAAGAACTAGCTTGATTTAATGCAACATACTCATTTCATTTGATACATGTTTATCTTAAACACCGTACATTAAACTCCTGATAATTATTTTTGTTATTAACTATGTGTTGCTGTGCATATCGACTTTTGTTCTTCAACCTTTTCGGTGCCTCTTCTGTTATATCTGTTTGTATTATAATGCCAGTGATTTCTCTTCAAGATGTTTCTTAATATTGTTGACTTGATTTAAATTTTTACTTGATTTTGGCTAAATAATATCTATTTGGACAGTCTAGCCTGTGTTTTTTTTGATATCTTAAGGGGAAAGGGACTGTATTTCAACTCCTTGATTCTTTGCCTGCTTTCTGACTAAGATAGTATGCTGGAATTTAGAAATGCTCACACTCATATCCGAGTCTTTGTGTGTTCGGGGTGTAGTGAATCGCATAGTCATAACTTAGGTTTTCTATTTTTCATGAGTTAAAAGATGTACAGATTCTGTATAGCTGAAGTCAAGCACTGTGCATTTATAGTACAGTAAATAGTTTATACACCAGTATAATGTAGACACAAAATCTGTGCAAACACTGTTTTATGAAAGAATGTTTTATGTTTATGTTTATGTTTTATGAAAGAAACTGATTGCTCCACTTAACATTGCTGCAGCATAAAATATCCTATAGCACAGATTATCTCTTAGTTCTTTCAGCACTAATAACACTAGAGGACACAAAATCAGCATCATTGATTTACATCTGTTCATTTGTCTTTTCAGGTTTGATGTGGATTTCACTGAGATTCACAGTTTCATGACACGCTCAGAAGCCATCCTGCAGAGTCCTGAATTCTCAGTTTCACGCAAAGAGGGCAGTGTTGCAGACCTCTATGAGAAAGTCTTGGTGAGATAAGCCAGCACAATACAGATGCCAAATGGTTCACTGAAAGCTTTTTGTTGCAATTTATAAAAATTATAAACACAATTTTATATTGAGCATTGTAATTTTCTTCTCTTTCATTTATCTTGTAGGCAATTGATAAAGAAAAACCAGAGAAACTTAGAAAGCTACAGGAAGCAACCCGGTCAGCTCAGGCCCTGGTAGATCAGCTCACAAGTGGTAAACATTTTCACATATACTGTATACTGAAAAAAAGAATTATCAAGCCATATAACAACAACAAAAACAGCAACAAAAAACACACTGTGACAGAGATGGACACAAGTGCAGGTTCTCAGTCATTTTATTTTTGCAAGCAACATGAATAGAGCCCATCAAAGATTAGTATCAAGAAAACAGAAATACAGTAAAAATGGCTTGGTAACAATTGATAAGAAGCAAAGACCTTATGAAAGGTTATTAGGACCTTATAGGACCTTATTAGGAAAGGTTATTAGGTTGTTAGGACCTTATAGTGAACCCAAAATACACTATCTTGGCAAAAGTATTGGGACACCCCTCCAAATCATTGAATTCACATGTTGTTTTTCAGGGTTTGGGCTCGGCCCCTTAGTTCCAGTGAAAGGAACTCATACCAAGACATTTTGGACAGTTTCATCCTCCCAACTTTGTGGGAACAGTTTGGGGATGACCCCTTCCTGTTCCAACATGACTGCACACCAGTGACTAAAGCAAGGTCCATAAAGACATGGATGAGCGAGTTTGGTGTGGAGGAACTTGACTGTCCTGCACAGAGTCCTGACCTCAACCCAATAAAACACCTTTGGGATGAATTAGAGCGGAGACTGTGAGCCAGACCAAAACTGGGACGTCTGCCTTTACATGCACATGAATGTAATATGGAGTTGGCCCACCATTTGCAGCTATAACAGCTCAATTCTTCTGGGAAGGCTTTCTACAAGGTTTAGGAGTGTGTTTATGGGAATTTTTGACCATTCCTTTAGAAGCGCATTTGTGAGGTCAGGCAATGATGTTGGACGAGATGATCTGGCTCAGTCTCCACTTTAATTCATCCCAAAGGTGTTCTATGGGGTTGAGATCCAGAGTTTCTCCACACCAAACTCACTCATCCATGTCTTTATGGGCTTTGCTTTGTTCACTGGTGTACAGTCATGTTGGAACAGGAAGGGGTCATCCCCAAACTGTTCCCACAAAGTTGGGAGCATGAAATTGTCCAAAATGTCTTGGTATGCTGAAGCATTAAGAGTCAAAGTCAAAGAAGCTTTATTGTCACTTCAACCATATAGCTGATGCAGTACACAGTGAAATGAAACAACGTTCCTCCTAGACCAAAGGTGCTACACAGAACAATGACAAAGTACAGGTGACACAGACAAACATAGAGCTAAACATAGAGATAAAGCCAAACTATACTTAAGGTGCAATCTTTAGTAAAACTAGACATACAACAGAAGTGCACAGGATGACAAGACAAGACAGTGCAAACAAACAGGACATATAACACAGACTCTGTGCAAACGAATAGTGTTGACAGTGAGTGCAAATATTAAAGTTACATGTAAACACGATCAATGTAAGGTGTGAAGTGTAATGTAAAGTGACATATGCATGCAAACAGGACAATTTGTGTGTGTGTGTGTGTCTCTGTCCAGCACAGTATAGTTCTCTGTTGAGAGCAGTTCTCAGTTGCGTGTGTCTGTGTCCAGCACAGTTCAGTTCCTTTTACTGAAACTAAGAGGCCGAGCCCAACCCCTGAAAAACAACACTTGACTTCAATTATTTGGAGGGGTGTCCCCATATGTGTGTGTGTGTGTGTGTGTGTAGATGGATGTGGATTCCAGCATGGACATGACAGAGGGAATCACTTCCAAAGCTTACAGTTGGCCCAGGTTTTCTCAAAACCTTTTAAGCCACAGACCTGATTCTTTCACTGTAAAAATAATAATTCCATGCCCAAAACGCTTATTTGTATAGTTGGATTATGTTCATAAAATAAGTATCAATTATTAAGTATCCGAATTAAGTGTATACAGTAATGTTCCTGGTATTTGCTTGTGTCATTGAGCTTTTTTTCCTAAATGTTCCATTGAGAGAATGCATTTGGTCCAATGATTGTCATTCTATCCTTATGCAAGGCCTTTTTATTTATTACATCTTTATAGGCAAACTTGTTTGGATTAAACCAATTCAGTTCAATAGACTATTAAAACTAAACCAATAACTATACAAACTTTATAAATATAACTCTAATAATACTGTGGATTCCACACTTGCAGGGCCTGGTAGCTTGCACTGGGTATTAATGTTGAATGAATACATGTGAAACTCAGTTTATGTCTGTCTAAACCACAAATGACAAATGATGGGAAGGGATTCCAGGTCAGGGGGCAGCAGCAGAAACCAGCCATTAAGGGCTATTGGGAATTTTCATTTAATTTTCTTAGTATTTTTCATACCAAATTTAATAATGCATATTTTGTCTTCACAGATGGGCAGAACTCTGACGATATTCAGCAAGCCGCTCAGCAGTTACATGCCCGGTGGGTTGAGTTTTGTTCTCTACTGGCTGAGAGGCTAGCATGGCTGGCCTACCAGACTAAAGTACTGGCTTTCTACAATCTCTTCCACAACTTGGAGCAGATCGTAGCAAATTCAGAGAACTGGCTGAAAATTCAGCAACCCCCAGCCTGTGAACCAGAACCACTGAGGATCCAGTTTGAGCGCTGCAGGGTAACCATCTCTGTTTTCCGGTGTGCATGGGGTCCTGTTCCTCTTTAGATGCGTCTTTCATGTCTGTTTGTTTTGTGTCCATATGCAGGACTGTCTTTTCCTGTGTCTTTCCAGGTAATGCCTTTTACCCATTGCATGTGTTAAACTATGCGTGCGTCCCTAATAGCAAATAAATAGGATTAAGGGGAATTTTATGAAATCACACAAAATAAGTAAAATAAGTAGTCTCTGTTTTTAACTGTGGGCCAGTTTATTCACATTCCATTCCCCATTAAGAAGAAAGAAGAATGTTTGTTTACTATAAAATGAAAACATCTTTGGATATACAGTATGTTGAAAGTAGTGAAAACAAGATGATAGATAAACCATAAAACATTTAGCATACCATTATTTGTTATAGCATAAAATTTAAAGTACTGTATAGGGGCATCTTCTAATATAAAACTCTTTTTTTTCAGTGAATGATTATTATGTCTGCAAATTCACACAAATCAGTACATTTCATGCTTTTTCAAACAGTTTCTCTTTTACGTGACCTCGTGTGACTGCTTTTGTTATTTAATAAATCCAGTTATATTTTTAGGAGCTTTATGTTCGGGTCACATGATAAGCATCTAAAGAATTTTAGTGTGGAACTTTGGGAGTTGCAGACAAGGGATGTGACAGTACCAAAAACTTTATCAAATTATTTGAAGTCAGGTATATCTTTAGGTGTTAACAAAAAAACAAAAGAATAAAACAAAAGAAAACATAATGATTTATTTAAAAATAAATCTATAGTCCATCTTAGTGTCGATTATCCATACTGACATAATCTAACTATTCAAATATTAGGATATTTAAAAAATGTGTGGAGTCATATTTTGACTATTTTACTTTATTAGTTTATACTCACAGAATACATTTTAATTTAAGTTGTCAATATTGAAATTTGAGTTGAAATTTTTATTTATATTCTGTTAAAATTGCAGGGGTGTAGCAGGATATATAAAATTATTCAACAAAGATACACAAAAAGGGCCCTTTTTCACATTTAGAGTGATATAGCAACCAACAAATTGGAAAAGAAAAACATCAAAGCAAAAAAATAAAAATAAAAAAAAAGAAATTTTTAGCAAAAATAAAAAATGAAAATACGATACCCTGGTTGCATAATGAGGCATGTGACTAAGCTCACATCACTTTCAAGTTCAAAGATCAGCTGTTTCTGTAGGATTTTAGTTTAAAGATCAGCTGTTTCTGTAGGATTTTAGTTTAAAGATCAGCTGTTTCTGTAGGATTTTAGTTTAAAGATCAGCTGTTTCTGTAGGATTTTAGTTTAAAGATCAGCTGTTTCTGTAGGATTTTAGTTTAAAGATCAGCTGTTTCTGTAGGATTTTAGTTTAAAGATCGGCTGTTTCTGTAGGATTTTTTAGTTTAAAGATCAGCTGTTTCTGTAGGATTTTTTAGTTTAAAGATCAGCTGTTTCTGTAGGATTTTAGTTTAAAGATCGGCTGTTTCTGTAGGATTTTTTAGTTTAAAGATCAGCTGTTTCTGTAGGATTTTTTAGTTTAAAGATCAGCTGTTTCTATAGGATCTTTAGTTTAAAGATCAGCTGTTTCTGTAGGATCTTTAGTTTAAAGATCAGCTGTTTCTATAGGATTTTAGTTTAAAGATCAGCTGTTTCTGTAGGATTTTAGTTTAAAGATCAGCTGTTTCTGTAGGATTTTTTAGTTTAAAGATCAGCTGTTTCTGTAGGATCTTTAGTTTAAAGATCAGCTGTTTCTGTAGGATTTTAGTTTAAAGATCAGCTGTTTCTGTAGGATTTTAGTTTAAAGATCAGCTGTTTCTGTAGGATCTTTAGTTTAAAGATCAGCTGTTTCTGTAGGATTTTAGTTTAAAGATCAGCTGTTTCTGTAGGATTTTAGTTTAAAGATCAGCTGTTTCTGTAGGATTTTTTAGTTTAAAGATCAGCTGTTTCTGTAGGATTTTAGTTTAAAGATCAGCTGTTTCTGTAGGATTTTAGTTTAAAGATCAGCTGTTTCTGTAGGATTTTAGTTTAAAGATCAGCTGTTTCTGTAGGATTTTAGTTTAAAGATCAGCTGTTTCTGTAGGATCTTTAGTTTAAAGATCAGCTGTTTCTGTAGGATTTTTTAGTTTAAAGATCAGCTGTTTCTGTAGGATTTTAGTTTAAAGATCAGCTGTTTCTGTAGGATCTTTAGTTTAAAGATCAGCTGTTTCTGTAGGATCTTTAGTTTAAAGATCAGCTGTTTCTGTAGGATTTTTTAGTTTAAAGATCAGCTGTTTCTGTAGGATTTTAGTTTAAAGATCAGCTGTTTCTGTAGGATTTTTTAGTTTAAAGATCAGCTGTTTCTGTAGGATCTTTAGTTTAAAGATCAGCTGTTTCTGTAGGATTTTAGTTTAAAGATCAGCTGTTTCTGTAGGATTTTTTAGTTTAAAGATCAGCTGTTTCTGTAGGATTTTAGTTTAAAGATCAGCTGTTTCTGTAGGATCTTTAGTTTAAAGATCAGCTGTTTCTGTAGGATTTTAGTTTAAAGATCAGCTGTTTCTGTAGGATTTTTTAGTTTAAAGATCAGCTGTTTCTGTAGGATTTTAGTTTAAAGATCAGCTGTTTCTGTAGGATCTTTAGTTTAAAGATCAGCTGTTTCTGTAGGATTTTAGTTTAAAGATCAGCTGTTTCTGTAGGATTTTAGTTTAAAGATCAGCTGTTTCTGTAGGATTTTTTAGTTTAAAGATCAGCTGTTTCTGTAGGATTTTAGTTTAAAGATCAGCTGTTTCTGTAGGATTTTAGTTTAAAGATCAGCTGTTTCTGTAGGATTTTAGTTTAAAGATCAGCTGTTTCTGTAGGATTTTAGTTTAAAGATCAGCTGTTTCTGTAGGATTTTAGTTTAAAGATCAGCTGTTTCTATAGGATCTTTAGTTTAAAGATCAGCTGTTTCTGTAGGATCTTTAGTTTAAAGATCAGCTGTTTCTGTAGGATTTTTTAGTTTAAAGATCAGCTGTTTCTGTAGGATTTTAGTTTAAAGATCAGCTGTTTCTGTAGGATTTTAGTTTAAAGATCAGCTGTTTCTGTAGGATTTTAGTTTAAAGATCAGCTGTTTCTGTAGGATTTTAGTTTAAAGATCAGCTGTTTCTATAGGATTTTAGTTTAAAGATCAGCTGTTTCTGTAGGATTTTTTAGTTTAAAGATCAGCTGTTTCTGTAGGATTTTAGTTTAAAGATCAGCTGTTTCTGTAGGATTTTTTAGTTTAAAGATCAGCTGTTTCTATAGGATTTTAGTTTAAAGATCAGCTGTTTCTGTAGGATTTTTTAGTTTAAAGATCAGCTGTTTCTGTAGGATTTTAGTTTAAAGATCAGCTGTTTCTGTAGGATTTTTTAGTTTAAAGATCAGCTGTTTCTATAGGATTTTAGTTTAAAGATCAGCTGTTTCTGTAGGATTTTAGTTTAAAGATCAGCTGTTTCTGTAGGATTTTAGTTTAAAGATCAGCTGTTTCTGTAGGATTTTTTAGTTTAAAGATCAGCTGTTTCTGTAGGATTTTAGTTTAAAGATCAGCTGTTTCTGTAGGATCTTTAGTTTAAAGATCAGCTGTTTCTGTAGGATCTTTAGTTTAAAGATCAGCTGTTTCTGTAGGATTTTAGTTTAAAGATCAGCTGTTTCTGTAGGATTTTTTAGTTTAAAGATCAGCTGTTTCTATAGGATTTTAGTTTAAAGATCAGCTGTTTCTGTAGGATTTTAGTTTAAAGATCAGCTGTTTCTGTAGGATTTTAGTTTAAAGATCAGCTGTTTCTGTAGGATTTTAGTTTAAAGATCAGCTGTTTCTGTAGGATTTTAGTTTAAAGATCAGCTGTTTCTATAGGATCTTTAGTTTAAAGATCAGCTGTTTCTGTAGGATCTTTAGTTTAAAGATCAGCTGTTTCTGTAGGATCTTTAGTTTAAAGATCAGCTGTTTCTGTAGGATTTTAGTTTAAAGATCAGCTGTTTCTGTAGGATTTTAGTTTAAAGATCAGCTGTTTCTGTAGGATCTTTAGTTTAAAGATCAGCTGTTTCTGTAGGATCTTTAGTTTAAAGATCAGCTGTTTCTGTAGGATCTTTAGTTTAAAGATCAGCTGTTTCTGTAGGATTTTAGTTTAAAGATCAGCTGTTTCTGTAGGATTTTTTAGTTTAAAGATCAGCTGTTTCTATAGGATTTTAGTTTAAAGATCAGCTGTTTCTGTAGGATTTTAGTTTAAAGATCAGCTGTTTCTGTAGGATTTTAGTTTAAAGATCAGCTGTTTCTGTAGGATTTTAGTTTAAAGATCAGCTGTTTCTGTAGGATTTTAGTTTAAAGATCAGCTGTTTCTATAGGATCTTTAGTTTAAAGATCAGCTGTTTCTGTAGGATCTTTAGTTTAAAGATCAGCTGTTTCTGTAGGATTTTTTAGTTTAAAGATCAGCTGTTTCTGTAGGATTTTAGTTTAAAGATCAGCTGTTTCTGTAGGATTTTAGTTTAAAGATCAGCTGTTTCTGTAGGATTTTAGTTTAAAGATCAGCTGTTTCTGTAGGATTTTAGTTTAAAGATCAGCTGTTTCTATAGGATTTTAGTTTAAAGATCAGCTGTTTCTGTAGGATTTTTTAGTTTAAAGATCAGCTGTTTCTGTAGGATTTTAGTTTAAAGATCAGCTGTTTCTGTAGGATTTTTTAGTTTAAAGATCAGCTGTTTCTATAGGATTTTAGTTTAAAGATCAGCTGTTTCTGTAGGATTTTTTAGTTTAAAGATCAGCTGTTTCTGTAGGATTTTAGTTTAAAGATCAGCTGTTTCTGTAGGATTTTTTAGTTTAAAGATCAGCTGTTTCTATAGGATTTTAGTTTAAAGATCAGCTGTTTCTGTAGGATTTTAGTTTAAAGATCAGCTGTTTCTGTAGGATTTTAGTTTAAAGATCAGCTGTTTCTGTAGGATTTTAGTTTAAAGATCAGCTGTTTCTGTAGGATTTTTTAGTTTAAAGATCAGCTGTTTCTGTAGGATCTTTAGTTTAAAGATCAGCTGTTTCTGTAGGATTTTAGTTTAAAGATCAGCTGTTTCTGTAGGATTTTAGTTTAAAGATCAGCTGTTTCTGTAGGATTTTTTAGTTTAAAGATCAGCTGTTTCTGTAGGATTTTAGTTTAAAGATCAGCTGTTTCTGTAGGATTTTAGTTTAAAGATCAGCTGTTTCTGTAGGATTTTAGTTTAAAGATCAGCTGTTTCTGTAGGATTTTAGTTTAAAGATCAGCTGTTTCTGTAGGATTTTAGTTTAAAGATCAGCTGTTTCTGTAGGATTTTTTAGTTTAAAGATCAGCTGTTTCTATAGGATTTTAGTTTAAAGATCAGCTGTTTCTGTAGGATTTTTTAGTTTAAAGATCAGCTGTTTCTGTAGGATTTTAGTTTAAAGATCAGCTGTTTCTGTAGGATTTTTTAGTTTAAAGATCAGCTGTTTCTATAGGATTTTAGTTTAAAGATCAGCTGTTTCTGTAGGATTTTAGTTTAAAGATCAGCTGTTTCTGTAGGATTTTAGTTTAAAGATCAGCTGTTTCTGTAGGATTTTTTAGTTTAAAGATCAGCTGTTTCTGTAGGATTTTAGTTTAAAGATCAGCTGTTTCTGTAGGATCTTTAGTTTAAAGATCAGCTGTTTCTGTAGGATTTTAGTTTAAAGATCAGCTGTTTCTGTAGGATTTTTTAGTTTAAAGATCAGCTGTTTCTGTAGGATTTTAGTTTAAAGATCAGCTGTTTCTGTAGGATTTTAGTTTAAAGATCAGCTGTTTCTGTAGGATCTTTAGTTTAAAGATCAGCTGTTTCTGTAGGATCTTTAGTTTAAAGATCAGCTGTTTCTGTAGGATTTTAGTTTAAAGATCAGCTGTTTCTGTAGGATTTTAGTTTAAAGATCAGCTGTTTCTGTAGGATTTTAGTTTAAAGATCAGCTGTTTCTGTAGGATTTTTTAGTTTAAAGATCAGCTGTTTCTGTAGGATTTTAGTTTAAAGATCAGCTGTTTCTGTAGGATTTTAGTTTAAAGATCAGCTGTTTCTGTAGGATCTTTAGTTTAAAGATCAGCTGTTTCTGTAGGATCTTTAGTTTAAAGATCAGCTGTTTCTGTAGGATTTTAGTTTAAAGATCAGCTGTTTCTGTAGGATTTTAGTTTAAAGATCAGCTGTTTCTATAGGATCTTTAGTTTAAAGATCAGCTGTTTCTGTAGGATCTTTAGTTTAAAGATCAGCTGTTTCTGTAGGATTTTTTAGTTTAAAGATCAGCTGTTTCTGTAGGATTTTAGTTTAAAGATCAGCTGTTTCTGTAGGATTTTAGTTTAAAGATCAGCTGTTTCTGTAGGATTTTAGTTTAAAGATCAGCTGTTTCTGTAGGATTTTAGTTTAAAGATCAGCTGTTTCTATAGGATTTTAGTTTAAAGATCAGCTGTTTCTGTAGGATTTTTTAGTTTAAAGATCAGCTGTTTCTGTAGGATTTTAGTTTAAAGATCAGCTGTTTCTGTAGGATTTTTTAGTTTAAAGATCAGCTGTTTCTATAGGATTTTAGTTTAAAGATCAGCTGTTTCTGTAGGATTTTTTAGTTTAAAGATCAGCTGTTTCTGTAGGATTTTAGTTTAAAGATCAGCTGTTTCTGTAGGATTTTTTAGTTTAAAGATCAGCTGTTTCTATAGGATTTTAGTTTAAAGATCAGCTGTTTCTGTAGGATTTTAGTTTAAAGATCAGCTGTTTCTGTAGGATTTTAGTTTAAAGATCAGCTGTTTCTGTAGGATTTTAGTTTAAAGATCAGCTGTTTCTGTAGGATTTTAGTTTAAAGATCAGCTGTTTCTGTAGGATTTTAGTTTAAAGATCAGCTGTTTCTGTAGGATTTTAGTTTAAAGATCAGCTGTTTCTGTAGGATTTTTTAGTTTAAAGATCAGCTGTTTCTATAGGATTTTAGTTTAAAGATCAGCTGTTTCTGTAGGATTTTAGTTTAAAGATCAGCTGTTTCTGTAGGATTTTAGTTTAAAGATCAGCTGTTTCTGTAGGATTTTAGTTTAAAGATCAGCTGTTTCTGTAGGATTTTAGTTTAAAGATCAGCTGTTTCTGTAGGATTTTAGTTTAAAGATCAGCTGTTTCTGTAGGATTTTAGTTTAAAGATCAGCTGTTTCTGTAGGATCTTTAGTTTAAAGATCAGCTGTTTCTGTAGGATCTTTAGTTTAAAGATCAGCTGTTTCTATAGGATTTTAGTTTAAAGATCAGCTGTTTCTGTAGGATTTTAGTTTAAAGATCAGCTGTTTCTGTAGGATTTTTTAGTTTAAAGATCAGCTGTTTCTGTAGGATCTTTAGTTTAAAGATCAGCTGTTTCTGTAGGATTTTAGTTTAAAGATCAGCTGTTTCTGTAGGATTTTAGTTTAAAGATCAGCTGTTTCTGTAGGATCTTTAGTTTAAAGATCAGCTGTTTCTGTAGGATTTTAGTTTAAAGATCAGCTGTTTCTGTAGGATTTTAGTTTAAAGATCAGCTGTTTCTGTAGGATTTTTTAGTTTAAAGATCAGCTGTTTCTATAGGATTTTAGTTTAAAGATCAGCTGTTTCTGTAGGATTTTAGTTTAAAGATCAGCTGTTTCTATAGGATTTTAGTTTAAAGATCAGCTGTTTCTGTAGGATTTTTTAGTTTAAAGATCAGCTGTTTCTATAGGATTTTAGTTTAAAGATCAGCTGTTTCTGTAGGATTTTTTAGTTTAAAGATCAGCTGTTTCTGTAGGATTTTAGTTTAAAGATCAGCTGTTTCTGTAGGATTTTAGTTTAAAGATCAGCTGTTTCTGTAGGATTTTAGTTTAAAGATCAGCTGTTTCTATAGGATTTTAGTTTAAAGATCAGCTGTTTCTGTAGGATTTTTTAGTTTAAAGATCAGCTGTTTCTGTAGGATTTTAGTTTAAAGATCAGCTGTTTCTGTAGGATTTTTTAGTTTAAAGATCAGCTGTTTCTATAGGATTTTAGTTTAAAGATCAGCTGTTTCTGTAGGATTTTAGTTTAAAGATCAGCTGTTTCTATAGGATTTTAGTTTAAAGATCAGCTGTTTCTGTAGGATTTTTTAGTTTAAAGATCAGCTGTTTCTATAGGATTTTAGTTTAAAGATCAGCTGTTTCTGTAGGATTTTTTAGTTTAAAGATCAGCTGTTTCTGTAGGATTTTAGTTTAAAGATCAGCTGTTTCTGTAGGATTTTTTAGTTTAAAGATCAGCTGTTTCTGTAGGATTTTAGTTTAAAGATCAGCTGTTTCTGTAGGATTTTAGTTTAAAGATCAGCTGTTTCTGTAGGATTTTAGTTTAAAGATCAGCTGTTTCTGTAGGATTTTAGTTTAAAGATCAGCTGTTTCTGTAGGATTTTTTAGTTTAAAGATCAGCTGTTTCTGTAGGATTTTAGTTTAAAGATCAGCTGTTTCTGTAGGATTTTAGTTTAAAGATCAGCTGTTTCTATAGGATTTTAGTTTAAAGATCAGCTGTTTCTGTAGGATTTTAGTTTAAAGATCAGCTGTTTCTATAGGATTTTAGTTTAAAGATCAGCTGTTTCTGTAGGATTTTAGTTTAAAGATCAGCTGTTTCTATAGGATTTTAGTTTAAAGATCAGCTGTTTCTGTAGGATTTTTTAGTTTAAAGATCAGCTGTTTCTATAGGATTTTAGTTTAAAGATCAGCTGTTTCTGTAGGATTTTTTAGTTTAAAGATCAGCTGTTTCTATAGGATTTTAGTTTAAAGATCAGCTGTTTCTGTAGGATTTTTTAGTTTAAAGATCAGCTGTTTCTGTAGGATTTTTTAGTTTAAAGATCAGCTGTTTCTGTAGGATTTTCTTGACATCTTGATTTCACCAGAATGTTGAAGTCATGGTCCAATGGTATTGATTAAGAGAGGGGTATAAAACAAATTTATAAAATATTATCTACAAAATATAGATTAAAAATATAAAAATATTAACACCCTGAATGGCATCAACAACAAGTGGAGAAAACTGGGCACCACAGTAACATTACCAAGAACAGGACATCCCTCAAAAATTTATAGGACAAAATGAAAACTTTATAGAGAGGCTGCCAGGAGACCCACAGCAGCATTCAAGGAGATACAGGAATATCTGGAAAGTAGTGGTCACTGCCTGCATCTCTATTCACATGTCTGAGGAAGGGGATAGCGCAGCTAGACAGAACTTTTTTGGGAAAAGAAACATATCCTAGCCCACCAAAATCATCCAAATCCATGTCGCGAAATGTGCTACAGTCTGACACCACAGTAGAACTTTTTGCTTATAATTCTAAACGTTAGCTTCAAGAAATCAAGACAGATGATCTCTCATAAAACATGATATACACCATGAAGCATGGTGATGGCAACACTGTGTGCTATGAAAAGTGGAATTCTTGCAAGGAAAAGTGGAATAAAATTACAAAAATGTGTAAAGCTGGGTAACTCTTACTCAGAAAGACTAAGAGCTTTAACAGTTCTGTTTGTATTTGTATTTTTTGTTGGTTGCTATAGTTATCACATTAAAGCGATGTTTAGACTTGTTATGTCCATTGTTAGTTAAACAGATATCCTTAGGTGTCCCCAAACCCCACTTTAAGAAACATGGCCATTTTTTCTTTTGTGTTGTAGATGTAGACTGCCTGATGATCAGCATCTAGCTTGCTTGTGAGGGAACCATAAGATTTCGTTTAAATTACATTACTATAATATTTACAAAATGGGGTTTTACTGACATGAAAGGTAGGCACTAGGCATGATGGGTGGATCACTTCATCTACCTTTCTTCTGAATCTGGACTCATCAGACTACACGACCTTTTTCCTTCGCCCCAGATCAAATCTCTATGCTTCCTAGCAAACTGAAGCACTTTTTTTAATAAATTAAGCTCAATGATAAGTGGTTTTCTTAAAGTTACACAGCTGTTTAGTCCTAGACACTTGAGTTCTCTTCGCATTGTGCGTGTGAAAATGCTCTTACTTTCACTATTAAACATCGCTGTGTGTTCTAGCGTTGTTTTTTACGATTTGATTTCACCAGACATTTAAGTGATCTCTGACATAATCATTCAAGATTTTTTCCTGACCTCATTTCTTCCTCAAAGATGATGGTTCACTACTATTCTTCCTAATAATGCTTTAATAATGTGTTGGACAGTTCCTAAATCAATTTCAGTAGCTTCAGCAATCTTTTTAGATGTGTTATAGTTTGACGCATCTGAAAGAGACAAACATCTTTTCCACAACCACAGTATACCACAGTATTTCCCACATGGTTTTTTAAGTTCATTGCTTATTGTTGTATAAATACCAGCTGGTAAAGTTTTACCTTATTTATTAGTAGTTTAAGAGCATATTATGAACTCATGCATGGTACACCAGTCTGGGGACAATTAGTTCTTTATCCATTAACTTTTCACTTGAATATTATTTAACCACTTGTACTGAAGGGGATGTTTCAGGACTTTGATTTAAGTATTTAATATTGCTCTTTGAATGAAATTTAGAAAACTCCACCTTCACTGTCACCATGTTACATTTTGCATGAAATCCTCCCAACCTATGGCCATTTATAATGACACTAGGTAAAATTTGAACAGTTTGTAGTATTTCAGTGCAAAACATGATTGATTTTTTTTTTAAACATACCTTTGTTTATCCTTTTACATACACACTTATTTGTTCATATTTAGAACAGATTTCTGCTCTGTACTTAAATGTAAATTGTGGGTACATGTGGCAATGTTACGTCTATTCTTCCTTGAGTCTCTTTAGCTTGCCACAGCTAAAGGAAAACACAAAAAACGTTTTTGGATATTATTTTCTCCCTGTCTTTCTGGTCATTTCCACCCATCTACAACGGATATAAAAAGTCTTCACACCTCTGTTAAAATGGTTTCTCATTCTTTTTCACATACTTTATATACATTGCAATTTGACACTGAGGGTAAAAAAAAGTTCTGACATGATTTATCTTGGTTTTATTTATTTATTTATCTTTTACATGACAAAAACCTGCCATTTTCACAGGGGTGTGTAGACTTTTACATCTGTTGTAGAACTTCTGGTCCTATGTTTAGGAATAGGAAACATGACACAACAGGAAATTTGCATTTCCACTGAGAAATGTTAAACATGTTGCTTTCTGTCTTTCTGTAAACATGGCTAAATTCATTGTTCATCAAACCAAACATATTTTCTTTATAAATGATCAGTAATGTCTGCCATGTTCATACTTAGTTACATGACATTTTTGTCATTAATGTCATTGATAAACCAAATGTTTACTCCTGTTTCTAGGATGAGATAGCTCGTCTGTCTGTGCTTGAACCAGAGGTGGCGCACTTACATGAACAACTTCTGGAGCTAAAAGAGAAGGAGGAAACACAAGTGCTCTTTGATGCTGATATAGCTGCATTCCAGGACCACTACCAGAACGTTCTTGCAGACCTAAAGGCCAGAGAGAAACAACTTGTTTTAGGTGAGATAATTTTTGATGGGTTGTAATCAGGAAAGTTTAGCAAATGCAAGGATCTGAGTAATTTTGACAAGGGTCAAATTGTGATGGCCAGACGACTGGGTCAGAGAAAATGTCAGCACCACCCACTATTCAGTAATTAGTACCTACCAAAAGTGGTGCAAAAATGAATAACCAGTGAAACTAATACAGGGTCATAGGTGGCAAGGGCCCACTGATGCGTGCAGGTAGCAAAGACTAGCCCATCTGGTCCAGTCCCAAAGAACAGCTGCTGTAGCGTACACTGCTGAAAAGGTCAATGCTGGCTTTGAGAGAAATCCAATCAGTGGAGGCACCACCCTCTTATAGGACTAAAAGGATCTGCTGTTATTGTCTTGGAAGATACCACAGCACACCTTCAGAGGTCTGGTGGAGTCCATACCTTGATGTATTCATGCACTTTGTTGATGGGAGAGATCAAGACTGGTTTGAGCTGACAGGATGTCCATAGTAACTCAAATAAACACTCTTTACACCATGGTGAGCAGAAAAGCATCTCAGAACACACAGCATATCAAACCTTGAGGTGGATGGGCAACAAAATTAGCTAAAGCCTGGAGAAAGAGTTTTTTTTTCTAATCTTGAACTTTCCATTTTTGGTGATTCTATGCACATGATTCATGGAGATTCATCAGATTCATGTTCTTGGCTGACAGGAGTGGAACCTGATGTCCAGTGCAAAGTAGTCTAGTCATTCTCCTCTTGATGTTTCTCATCAACAAGATGTCTCAGACCCTCTGCAAACAGGAAACCAGCCCTTTTTCCACAAACAGGAAACCAGCAGACTTTTTCCACATTCTGGTGTTTGATATAAACATTAACTAAAGTTCTTGACCTGTATCTAAATGATTTTGAATGTGCAGGTGTGAACAGTGAGTGTATGTATAACCAAGATATTTTACTTTTTTCCTGAATTTATTTATCTATGTATATTTATTCCCTGATATAAAACCAAAATACAAAATTGCATTTTGCAAAAACATTTTGACACATGAACAATTAAGATGTATTCTTAATCTTTTTCTCTTCTCTTTTTTAGTCCAGACTAGCCTTCCACCTACACGTTACAAGGAAGTAATGGCAACCCTAATGGCATGGCTGCAACAGTGTGAAGACAGACTACCTTCTACAGCTGTAACTGAGTACCCAGTCATGGATCAGAGGCTGAAAGACACCATGGTTTGTTTTAAATTTTTAAAATATCACTTTAGCTTTAGTTTTTGAAAGCCAGAGAACACACAGGATTTTGTTCAATTGAAGCTGCTAGTTACATATATAAATAGAATCCTATGAAAGTGCTGTGAAACATATGGATACCACCTTATAAGTGAACATATATTTTGAGATCTTCTGTATGAAGAGTATGATGCACTAGTGGAACAGGTGATATTAACCTTATAGACTCTAGAAGAAGTGTGTTATGATACAGATAGGTCAGCAGCACAGACTGCTTGTGTTGTGGTATCCCTCTACATAAACTGATGTAAGCAAGTATTCTCAGCTTTATTCTCTGGCACATACTGAACACAGCAAGGTATTCTCAGTTGGGTCATCCATAATAAAGGCTGCAAGGTCAATGGACTGATTCACAAATATCATATGACCTTGTGCTAAAGTCATGGATTTATGCCCATATTCACCTCCCTAATACTTTTAGCTGAATGTGAGCTAGCAAGAAGGTAATATTCTTCAAGTCAGCTTCAACGTTAGTGTATTTAAGAGACTGTAGCACTGGGGTACATTCTGGACTCATAAGTGAACCTGTGAGACCCTAGAGACATGGCATTTGTCAGAAATGTCATGCTGTGCGATGTACAGTTGGATACAAATCACCATACTTTTCCATCTGGCTAAGAGGGGACAAATTTGATGCTGGACAAAAGTGGCTCTATACTGGGCTCATCCCAACATGATATACATTATCAAATATCCAGTGATGTTTATGGCAGATTATATTATATTGCCAGATCTGCATACTATTATGGATTGTGTAGGAGCTTTGCATTAGATTACACTAGTGTTGAGAAAAAAGGGTTAAAGTTTAGGTGCACTGCATTATGTGTGTGTGTGTATGTGTGTAAGTGTGTATGTGTGTAAGTGTGTGTGTGTGCCACAGAGAGATGATGTTTTTCCTTTTTTTACTCAATTAACTTGCATACTTTTTCATTGTTTTGTCTGTGGAAGTAAAACCAACTGGAATAAATGACATCTGTTTGGTTGTTTTAAACTGACAAGCCTAGAAAAATCACAAATGAACCAAAAAAATAAACACACACACACAAAGTACTGTTCACCACAATACAAAAAATAGAGCCCATAGAGATGAAAATCAACATAGAAGAACTGTTAGTGAATACAAGGTTAGTTTAAATTATGAATGCAGTAGGTTAAATTGGCTAACAAGCAACTAAACAAATAGTACATGTAGTCTGAGTAAGAGGACAGGAGAATGAATGGTGTGGGATGGTGGAAATTTACTGCAAAAACTGTCTTGAGTCACCATGTTTTTCTTAACTATTACTATTTCTGCACATTACTTGTAAATCAAGCTTAAGTAAAACATCCTAACTGTCAGTGTTGACGCCTCCTCACTTATTTATATCTATAGTTACCAGACTAATAAAAATTGATTTTTATCCCAAAATGTGAATCTCACATACCATGTGCCAAGCCCTAAGATATAACTTGTCATTATCCTAGATGCAATATTGTAGTATAGAATTTCAATGAGGTAAACAGTGACAGTTTCTGTGCATGTCAGCTCCAAAATCATTATCAGTAGTACTGTTTTTAAATGTAAAGCTGATAAGCTTGTATATTTGGGGGTCTTCAATACAGTGAACAAACAAAATAAAGACAAATATGACTAATATATAAATAAATAATTGATTATAAATACCTGATGAATATGAAAACATTATTGTTCTGCAGAATTAAAACTTCTACCTGAAGAGACCGTATCATTAACTTGTCGATACAGAGTGTGTTTACATCAGAGAGATAAAAGTGTATAATAGTTTGGATGCTTACAACTGCTGTATAAAAGGTGGGAAACATTTGCTTTTACATGGAAACTTTTGTATTGTGTATGGTCAAATTGGAGCAGTAAAACATTGTCTAAAATGTCCCCAGCATGGTCCATTATTAAGAAGGAAGGGGAAGTTGTGACACTGTACATACATTGCTGGATGAGTTAGCTAGTTTTTGTTTTTTATGAGCATGACTTAAGCAAGTCATAAATGAATGGAAACAAACAGTGCATTAATTTAGCAATGGTATTTTTCAGGCAATTCAAGCTGAACAACAAGAGCACCAGAGTAAAAAGGACGATCTTAATAAGATGGCTGAACAGGTGTACCAGAAAGCTCCCACTGAAATATCTCAAAGATATCACATTGAGATGGACAGTATGATGGCCTGTTGGAGACATTTGTGTGAACAACTAAAAGAAAACATACAAAAATTGCAGGAACACATTACCAAGCTGCAACAGTTCCAGGTAGGTGTTGGGATATTTGTTTCTTTAGTTTATATTACATTACTTAATCATAACTCAAGTTGAAGGGCATTTTCTGGGCTCTGTATCCATTCTAAATAAATCTCTATCAAATGGCATGTCTTAGAACTTGACACCCGAATATAAAATATATTTTTATCTATCTTTAAATGTAATTATATTTGTTTCCTCACCAAGTTTTGTCAATTTGTAATTTTTATATGCACCGTGTAACCAAATCCTGTATATCCCTCTATTTTCTGGTTTAACGGTTTAACATTTATACATACTTTACACAGACTGCTATAGCTTTTGAGCAACGTTTTGTCCTATGCTTGCATACTACTAACACTTTCTGTCTACTCAAATACCTCTCAACCCCTAAGAAACTCTTCAATTTCCCAGTATAGTTCCACCTATCCAAAAATATGAATATTAATGTTTATTCTTGGGCACATGTCCTTTTGTTATTGGTTTACAAAATCAAATTTGAACTTTTCTTTACTCACAACCTTATAGGAAATTAGGAGAAATTCTAAACGTTTCTTGGCTAAAACACACTGTGGAGGGTCAGAGGTTTTGAGTTTTATAAATTGGTCATTATTTGATCCTCTGATCCTTTAAAACTTATACCACAGACATACATTTTTGAACATAATTTTGCTTTTACAAGATGACACAACGAAAGTTTAAGATATATAATGAGGTTGTCTGTAAACTGTTTATGTAAGGTAATCCACAAAAATGTAAATTTCAAGAAGGACTCAGAAATAGCAAAACACAAGGATAATCCACAGTCTTATACAGCTGATGTAAGATGCCTACATCACTGGCAACATGCTCACTTGTGAATAAGAGTGAGCATTTTAAATGTTCACTTGTACTAAAGACTGTCACAAATTGGATTATGTAAAAAAAAAAAAGTAAACTCATTTATAATCACTTGGACATGTAATGAATATGTGTTGGCTGGTGGTCAATTCATCTGAAATTGATAGGGTTAGGTTTTAATTATGTGTAGTTAACACACATTCAGATCTCAGGCATAACTTCATCCAGTTGTGAGTAGCCAGTGGTATGCAAAAGTTTGGGCACCCTTTGCCAATGATATTTTATTCATTTTGAAGTTTATTCTTATTCAATTAGAAGTTTCTAATGTTTCAGAGCCTGTTTAGTTCAGTGAGTTCTAACAAAGGGTAACCTACATTAATGAACCTTGGTTTAAGTGAAGTGGTGGGGAAAGATTGTTTTACTGTGTGTAAGGGAAAGTGGTCTCTATGTTCTGTGATGGACTATGCAAGTTATTATGTCATTTTATGTTACATAAAATTTGTTTCTTTTTAAGGGCACAATATCAAGAACAACTATCCGTTGGTTATGTCTAAGAGTACCCTAAATTAAGGGTTAGTTAGATTTGTAAGCTGTAATGTACAGTGTTTGAATAGTCCATTAAAATGAGGTAAAATATTTGCACACCTAAAGGAGGATTTAGCCTACTGCCGTTCAAATATTTTACTGGGCAGCTACCTTAAATGTTTTCTTCTGGCAGACGAAGGATAATTGCCAAAATGTTGATCTTTAAATGTGAAAAACTGATTTTAGTGCCTTTGTTTGAAATGTGGTCTAAACATCTTGTAAACATGGTTGGTTTAGAGAGGTTAAGACACATTAACAATGACAAACCTAGAGTATAATCTGTGTTAGTGAATGATGACTGTAATCATTGATAATGTAATTAACATTTTGTGTAAAGTATTAGATCGCTGACAATACCCAGGACAATGCTTTTTATTTCTACTACTGGTACTACTACTACTACTACTATTTTTTATTGTTTTTATTTTTCCTTGTTAAAATCAAACTGTTACAAGCTTGCAGTTTATAGCATAATTTGACCTTAACTCAAATGTTCTAGTGTTTTTTCTTTCTTCTTTTCTATGTTTTATGTTTGTTCTGTAAAAAAGCAAAATCATCTTATAGTGTGACATTTGACAACTTTTATTCCCAAGTATGTAATCTGTATCTTCACCAAAATTTCAGTTTCATATACTTTAATAGCCATTGGCTCTCAAGTTTAGGCAAAATGAGAATGTTTTGAAAAGAAATTAAATCAATATATATTTAGCAGTGCTGTATGTGGTTGTGGGTTTTAACAAACTGAAATTGAAAAATTAATTAAGTTAATAATTAATTACTCTGTCATTCGCAAAGGAAAATAAAAGTAAAAGTTTCGGGAAAAATTGCAAAAGTAAATACTACATTTTACCTCACCAGTTCCTCTTTTCTTGAAAGGACAAGCGGTCATTAACATTGAATAAATGAACACAAACTCTTACAATATCAGTATTAACCAAGTAATACAAATACTTATGTAAAGGAACAAAAGGAGAACAATTTTATATTTTATATAAATTTAATTTATATAATATATTTTGCAAATAGAATGACACAAAGACCCTGCAGAATTGGATGGCCGAGGTTGATATTTTTTTGAATGAGGAGTGGCCAGCTTTAGGAGATTCAGAGGCTCTTGAGAAGCAACTTGAACAGTGCACAGTGAGTTTTTAATGATTTATTGACTGTGTTGAAAAAACGCTACTGAAAATTCAGAAGGATGGATGGACTGACTGACTAGTTAAAAAACAAAAACATTTATTCATTAATTATTTAATTCATTTATTGATTGATTTTATATTATTGTTTATTTATTCACCAGGCCTTAGTTAATGACATTCATACTGTCCAACCTAGTCTTAATGGTATCAATGAGGTTGGACAGGCCTTGAAGAAGGAAGCAGAGCCACAGTTTGCTGTCAAAATACAGAAGCTGCTTGATGACCTTAATTCTCAGTGGGAACTAATTTGCAAACAGGTAATGATTAACAGTCCTAATAAAAGATCTGATTTTGCACAAGATAAAAAAAAAAAATACATTCATCGAAGAATTTAAGTGTGTCTACCTGATGTTTAGGTGAAATGGATTGTTATCTTGTATTTGTGGTTTATTCTTTAGGCATATGCAAAAAAATCTGCCTTGAAAGGTGGTCTGGATATGACAGTGAGTTTAAAGAAGGAGATGCAAGAGATGCAAGAGTGGATTACACAAGCAGAAGAAGATTATCTAGAGAGTGATTTCCATTATAAAACACCTGAAGAACTCCATATTGCAGTGGAGGAACTTAAGGTTTGTATATTTCAAACAGAATGGCCAGCTTTTTAACTGTTGTTTTCTAAAAACATATTTACTGTTCCTTATAACAATGATAATGGGGTAATGTTTTGCAGGAACTGTAATATTTACTCTTAATGTTCCTTTGATAACACCTTTGTGTACAATTATCAGTGCATTATCTCTGCCTAATCAGCTGAATCAAGTTAGGGGTTCATAAATAATTAACGCCTCATTTGAACTGTTAAAAAAATCAACAAAAAATGTTAAGGCAAATTATCTCATTAAGTCACAAAGGGGTTAACCCTCAGTGCTGGTCCCAAGCCTGGATAAATTGGGAAGATTGCATCAAGAAGGGCATTCTGAGTAAAACTTGTGCCAAACCAAATTTGTCAGATTAATTTCGGGTGATCTGCTCTGGCAACCCCGAACAGGGAGCAGCCAATGGACAACAACAACATGAGTGTGTGAAACCAAAGAAAAATACTTTAAATGTCTTTTATTTGTGTTGTATCAACTTTCAGAGAGCTCAAGAAGAAATCCACCAGAAAGAAATAAAAGTAAACCTTCTGGAAGATAAAGTTAACAATTTTATTGAAAAGGCTCCACCCACAGCCCATGAGGCCCTAAAGGCAGAACTAAATGTTTTAACTTCCAACTACCAGCGGCTGTGTAGTCGACTTGATGGGAAGTACAAGACATTAGAGGTAATCTGAATGATGTAAATATGAGAATTTTCACCATTCTGTTACAAAAGACATCCAACTTAATGCATCATTCCATTTGTATCAATTTGCAGGAGGTGTGGGCTTGCTGGTGTGAATTGTTGAGTTTCTTGGAACAGGAAAATGCTTGGATGGATCTATTAGAACAGAAACTTAATGAGGTGGAGAACTTTCAAGGAGGAGCAGACAAAATTGCTGAGTCTCTGGCTGTAAGTAATGCACAATTTGAAAGATTTTTATTAACCATTTATATCTTAAAATACTAAATTGTATCAGTTTGAGATATATTACACCATCGCCACCAGTCCTGACTGTTGAAATAAGACAGGTTGGGCCTATGGATTGATGCTGTTGGCACCAAAGTCTGACCCTAACTTCTGTGTGCCTCAGAAGAAATTTTCCAGTCTTCAGCTGTCCAGGTTTGGTTAGCCTGTGCCAGCTACAACCTCAGTTATCTCTTCTAAACTGACAGAAGTGGAACCAAAGTGGGCTAAAGGGCTGAGCTTAGGTTCAGAAGGGTACCCTCAGAAAGCTGCGTTCTTCAGACTGCATTTTTCAGCACTCTCCACAGACGTTCTATAGGATTAAACGCTTGGAAAATGCCACTAGGGACAGCAGCATACTGGAGCCCAGTACAAGGCCCTTGCCTTGAATTCATGCCTTGAATTTAGTTGCTTGGTGTTCTGAAAATAAGCCAGGTGCTTATGGTCAGTCCAAATGATGAATGGGTGCTTGGCATCATCAAGCCAGTGCCTCCACTCCTCCAGGACCAACTTCACAGCCAGCAACGTTCCCTGTGTCATAGATATGCTTGGCAGGAGTAACAGTAGTCAGTGAGAGGAATTGTAGCAATTGTTGGAATTTTGGTTCTGAATGCTGTGAGAGGCCTCTACCTCAACAATGAACCACGATGAACTGGACACAATTATTTGGGCTGAACTAATACAGGGGCTGAGCTGACAATTTCCTTCAGCATGTTGAATGTTCGATATGCATCAGAGGACCACAAGAATGGATGGAGTTGCCGCAACCTGACTATAGCAGCTTCTCTTACTCTTGGACAGGATGGTGAAATATTTTCCATCGTTTGGTGGTGAAGGACGAGAAGGTGGAACACAGAGCTGGCTACCTGTCCCAGATGGCGGTGGCCTAGGCATGTCCTTTCAGCAGTCCCATGTTGTAGTCTTCTTAGATCTTGCCATTGTCAGTAGAGTAGGTTTGTGGCTGCTAGGCAAACACAAGAATACATTGAAAGAGAAAGCACATTCATCTCCCCAGCTTGGCCCTGGGTCAGGAACATGACTTCATGCCATGGAGAGCTGGGAAAGTACGAGGCAGAGGCTACTGAGGCAGGCTGAAGGCTAAAAGACCTCTGGGCCAATTGGGGGAAGATACAAAACAGTTGCTGATGGAGGAGCTCAATTTGGGCCACCATATTGCACTTTCTCTCTGTGAGTTGTTGAGTGCTGGCTGAGGTGTGAACCATAGCAGGAGAGAGCTGCAGGTAGGTGGACTGGTTCTGCTAAGGGACCAAAACATGGGATCTGATTCTGAAGTCTACAGCCAGATCACTCTGCTATCATGACAGGAACAGGGGAATTTAGAAGCAGAATATAGACCTAATGTAGAAGGTTAAATGGGTTTTATTTAAGGCAACTGTGGATAGGAGAGTGTGTTAGCAGAGCGATAGGGCATGCCTCTCGAGACCTGGAAACTCTGCTAGGCAGTGTGGGTGTCAGGTACTCAAAGTTTCATTTCAAAGTTAGTTTCATGTTTTATTAAACGTCTGTTCTTGTACTGTTTTTGTTCCAGTCCTTAGATACCATGATAAAACAACATCCTGAATATAATCGTAATCAGATTCGTGAGTTGTCCCAGACCCTCATGGATGGAAGAGTCCTTGATGAACTCATTCATAAGAAGGTGGATGATTACAACATTCGCTGGGATGAACTTATGCAAAGGGTATGCTTTTGACATACATATGGTATTAATGTAGCTCTTATTTTAAAGTTTTAACCCATTTATGAACCTTGGTTTTTATATATATACCGATCAGTCATAAAATAAACTGAAAATAAAAATAAACAGTGAAAAAAATGATTATCTTGTTAGTGTCACCTGTTAAAGGTTAGGGCAGGGGACTCCATCCTTTTTTCCTCTGAGCGTTAATTTGACAAATTATGGTGGACAAGAGCTACTCATGTTTTATTAGTAGTAACATTTATATAGCTTATAAGTCAAACCAGCTAAATAAGCTATTTTTGTGTGAACCTTTTTTTTTTAATGTCAATATCGAACAGTCATATTTTACAATAAATCATTTTTACTTCACATAAGCAGCATGTTAATTGATTTAATACAACAGGTTTGCTGACTAGATTTATCAGGTTCTATCGTCAGATTTCATTCACATAGTTTCTGTTGTTTATCAGCAAATTGTTACTAACAAGTCCCATGACACATACCCTGATGTCCTCAGCAAGACTGAAAAAGACTCTTTTCATAAAAAAGGGAACATCTTTGATATTGAAGGTAATATTAATTTTCAAAGCAGAGACTGGAAATTGTATTGGACTTGTGCCCGGGGAGTCAGATTTCGGTACAACGTTGAAAAGGGGCTTTATTGAGTTAATTTGACTTTAGCAAGTTATGGTATATTAAGCAACAAGTGAAAAGTAGCAAAGGTGGAAGCAAGAAAAATGGCCAAGCATAAGGATCTGAGTGTCTTTGACAAGGGCCAAATTGTGGTGGCTGGATGACAGGACAAGTGCTTATCCAAAATGGCAAGCACTTTGGGATGTTACCAGCCAGATATATTTGATGTAACAAATTTACACCCTGTTGCATTGGTGGTCAGTTTTGTAAGGAAACTGGCTTTTGGGATTTTCAAAGCAAAGAATCTGCCGTATTTCTTCTGGACACTTTGATTGATGTGCTTGGTTTTGTTTTTGCAAATAAAATCTGACAGCCATTTTTATTTTTGCCTTTTTCCATTTGTTAAAATTATTCTTCTCTCTATTATCCTTTACTATAACAGGCTTTGCAAAGGCGACAGGAGCTAGAGAAGAGCTTACAGTGGGTGAACAAGAATGACAAAACTCTGCGTTTAATCCAAGATTCTCTAAAGGCAACTGATCGACATTTGACTGCATATCTTACAGATGGTATAGACGCTGCTCAGATACCTCAGGAAGCTCAGGTTTGCATATTTCTCAGTGTAACACCATGTTTTTTTCAGTTTAATACAGGATTTTCTTAATATATTATATAACTTTATAATATCTACTATAACTATCTACTATAACTTGTATAACTCTTTCTATAACTTGTACCATGGGTGTTCAGAAAATATCTGAATATGCTTTTTAAACTGCTTTTTTTTAACATATTTTATTATTATTATTATTATAGAAAATTCAAACTGAACTGAGTGGTCATGAAACGACTCTAGATGGTATGAAGAAAAGTTGCAGTGAAGATTCATCAGATAAAATGGTCACTGAGATTGATGCTACATATGTGAGCATTAAAAACTTGTGTTTTCTAATTTCACAATAAAATACAGACAAAAGTAAATTAGGCATATGGCTGCTGCATCAACTTAAGTCTAGTAATTTCTTCACATGTTCGTTATGGTACAAAAGCACCAACATAGTTATATATATTAATTACAGCCAACCAATGAATGTGAGCTTAAAATACAAGTAATTACATTGTTTTTCTTCTTCTTTGTAAGGCTAAATTATTGGATGTGAAAGCAAAGTTTCGACTTTTCCAAAAGCCGGCCAACTTTGATCAGAGGTTGAAAGAATGTGAACGTGCATTGGAAGAAGTGAAGTGTGATCTTGAGGTGCTGAGCATCCACAGTGTAGAGCAGGAGGTGGTGCAGTCCCAGTTGGAGCAGTGCATGGTGGGTATTATATGTGTTGTGCTTCTTTATAAATTTTAAAAGATTTCATTCTTTACACATTTATGGTTCTTATGTGAATGTCAATCCAGTTGCATTAACATGGACTTTGGATTATAAACACTATATGGCCAAAGTATGCATGTTCCTCCACCTTTACTGGAAAAAAAAAAGCATCTACAATGCTGAGAAGGCTTACACTAGGTTTTGCAATCATGGCTGTGGGGTTTGTGTTCATTCAGTCACAAGAACACAAGAGATGTTAAAATGGTATTCTCAGATGTACCAATGTGTCCTTGATCTTACAGATGCACCAATGTTTAAATGAATGAACAGGAAGCCTGTTGGTGGAATTTGCCCGTGCTTATTTTACAGTTAACTTTGATTGTACATAAATAAGGGACCATTATGTCTATTACTATGATTTTTATGTTGTATTCATCCCTTCTTTAAGGCTGAGTCGCATACTCAAACCTGCAAAATATATTGAGCAGTAATATAGTAGCTAAATCTTGCACAACATCATGATTTTGTGCAGTATTCCATAGCCATGTCAAACTGTGCAAGTCGTACTACACTGCATACTAGAAAAAGAAATTAACTTTGCATTAACTATTACTATGCAGTCTTGAGAATCTACCCTTTTGAGACAAAACAGATTAACTCAACTTAAAAATATAAAGAAAAAACATTAACCTGGTTGTTTGTTTATTTTTTTAAGGTTGTAATCCTTAACTGAGCAACTTTTACTTGTAGTTACCTCACAGGTTTTTGAAATGATTTCATTTGTGTTTTGAGTTGTTATTGTGTTGTAAGGTAAAGAATTTTATTCATGTCCTACATACTTGCCTAACAATGGCACTCCAGTTATTTGCAAAAATAGATGCTTGGTGATATTCATGATTCCTTTGACCTTGTCTTGTCCCCAGTTCCAGCTAATGAGAAATATCCATATAACAAGTGTGCCACAATTATGTTCTTTGAGTGATAATGATAAGCTGTCATGTTTTTGCGCCAAAATTTTTGAATTTTGCCCAAAAAGTTTGATCTCATCAGACCATAACATGTTGTCACATATTTTTGTTTGTTTTGGGAGAACTGGCTTCTGTCTAGCGAGTCTACCCCATAGCTAAGATATTTAAATACTATGAGAGATTATTGTCATGTTTAGGAAGTGACCATTACTTAACAGATGTGTGTGTGCGTGTGTCTGTGTGTGTGTGCGCGTGTGTCTGTGTGTGTGTGTGAGCATATATACTGTTCTATAAACCCCGGAACAATAACCTCCTGTGTTCCTCATCACTTGAAACCAAATTTAATATAAAATTTTGAAAAAAGGGAAAGACCATGTATTTTTAATGCTGCTGCTTTAAAAATGATTGTCTGCTACTTTAATAACACAAACAATGAACGGTGGTAATCATCAACTTTGAAAGCAGTGTGTAATGTTTGATGAGGGCCAGAGGCATCTTGTATCAATGGATTAGAAAGCCTGTTTTTGGCACCCACAATGTATTATTTTAGGATACGAAATGTAAAGAGGTTTCTTTTTGTATTTTACGAAACCAAATGCAATAGCACCACCAGCTCTGTGACTGTCATGTCAGGTGATTGCACAAAGTGACACACCACATAGATTTGCACTTAATTTGGGTTAATATATTGTAGCTTATTTCATTGATGCATGCAGTATTTGTTATCTGTCATCAATAGTCATGTGAATCATGTGAAATTTAGACAGATTGTCTAATCAGAATACAAATAACATGTTATGACAGGACATAACAAGACTATGTTTTGTAGGAGGATTGAAATTTGTTTCTGTTCCATAATTACTATTTGTTTTTTTGGAGGTTTTTTTTCAAGAAAAATCCATGTTGTCCACCATAGTGGGAAACTCAGCCTAAAAGATTAAGATTCACCACAATTAATTCTCATGATGCTAATTCAATATTTTAATCCAAATCATACATTTTTTATTTTGCAGAAGTTGTATAAAAATCTAAGTGAAGTGAAATCGGAAGTGGAGATGGTAATTAAGACAGGAAGGCAAATTGTGCAGAGACAGCAGACAGAGCAACCAAAAGAGCTGGATGACCGTTTAACAAGTCTTAAACTTTTGTACAACGACTTGGGTGCACAGGTATGATAAGACTGTGCTTCACAGGTAATGTAATGATGCATTTCAGAGAACTGACTCTCTCATTATGATAATTCTGTCATGGCTGGTCTTAAATATTTACCAAAAAATAATTACATTTTAAATAAAAAAAATTAGGATGCTACATTGCTTGGTGCTTTAAGCTTTTTTTGTTGTTTCAGCAAGCGTTGTTGAGGTTTGGCTGAAAAATATTAAATGAGAAAAATGCCTAGGTATTGTCTAAAGTATTGATCTGTATTAGGGACCTGGCCTGAATTTAATTTGTAAGAAATAATATAATAGTAAATAAATTATTAGTAGCTCACACTAAGGACCTTTAATGTAATTTAATATATTTCATTAGTGTCTTCTGTCTGCACATAATGTTAAATGTTATTAATCATTTTAAATATATCAGCAGTTTGTTGATGACTAGTAATTGAAATTGTTTCTCAGTAAACCTGTCTCGTTGTTTGTGTAGGTCACTGAAGGAAAGCAAGCACTAGAAAAAAGTTTGAAGTTACTGCGAAAATTTAAAAAAGACATTAAAACTCTAACAGAATGGTTAGCAGCTGTGGATAGTGAACTGACTCGTCGGTCATCGGTGGAAGGAATGCCTAATGACCTAGAAGCGGAGCTGACATGGGCCAAGGTGCATAAACTCTCAGAATTACTGATACTGTATATTGAACTTGAAATGTTTGGAATCTAAATACTGAAATGTAATCAAGTACAGCCTTCAGTACTCATATATAACTTCCATTTTATATAAAAGTATAAATCATTTAAATAGAATCTTTTTTTTAAATACGTCTATTTCTGAGTGAGACATTTTATTTCTGTCTGTATGTGTCTGTAGTTACAAAAAAATAGTACAATTTTTTGTTGTTATTTTTTCAAATCCTGTAATTTATGCCCACACTATATCACTGAATATTGAGTATGATTTTCCAGTCTCTACCTTGTTTTTGTTTACCAGCCAGACTTACAAACAACCAAGGAGCTTGCAAAGGAGTGGTGAATTACATAATTGCTGTAACAATTTTTTTTCCAGGCCACACATAAGGCTACAGAGCAACACACACCCCAGCTCTGTTTAATAAGAGATTTAGCAGAAGCCCTAAAAGCACTGCTAACAGAGGAAAGCCTAATAGATGACAAAGTCAGCCTGTTGAACAGCAACTGGATTGCTGTGACATCCCGCAGTGAACAGTGGTTAAATTTGTTGCTGGTGAGAAAAGGCTGATTATATTCTCAGATACTTGTCCTTCAGTTGACTATTCATTACATATTTTCTCTAATCTCATATGTAGCAATGTAATAAATGCAGAATATAATATAAATATGTATACATGAAACAGTTTTATAAACATATTCAGAAAAAATTACCCGAATAAGACTGAAAGAATATATATACCTTTCTCATCAAAATTTTATATAGCGTTCTCTGTTTGACAGGATTACCAGAGTCAGATGAATACACTGGAACAGAATGTTGCTCATATAAATGCCTGGATGGATGGAGCTGAGACTCAGTTAGACAATCTGGAGAACCAGGGCTGCGTTAACCATGTCATCAAGGTTTGCATCTTATAAATATATTTGGCCATAGCATTATACTGTCTCCACCGACTTGCCTTAGTGCATCCTCATGACAGCTCTTTCCCAGACAGGCTAGCCTTCACGCCCTACGTGCATCAGTGACCCTTAGTCACCCATGATTCTTTTGCCAGTTTACTGGTTGTCCATGATTAGATCACTTTTATTTAGATATTTTCCACTGCATACTATAAACACTGCTTTCAGCACCTTAATTTGAGAACCAACTGTTCATTTGCTTTCCACTTGGTGTGTGCCCAGTAAATATATTTCCCCAGCAGCATGTTGCTGTGACCTCTAAGAGTTTAGAAAACACATATTGCTGATTTTGTGATTGCATGATTTGGGCAGAAAATAATAGAAATAAAAACAAAGTTGTTTAAAATTTACATAGACATTTAGTCATTTGACCAATTTGGAGTATAAACAAAAAATATGCAAATATGAAACATATGCATAATCCCACATACTTGGACCACTACTCACTTTATTACCTTTGAGAATCAACTTTTCACTTGCTGCCATGTAGCACACTCTTTGACAGGTGCCATTATAATGAGAACCTAAGTGGTTATAATATTATAGTGTGTGTGTGTGTGTGTGTGTGTGTGTGTGTGAGATGCCTATAACATTTTTATTATTCTACATACAGAATAATTGGATTTCTTTAAGTAGAATCATAGTATGTACATTATGTATATAACATTTTAGTATAACATTTTATAACATGATTTTCTTTGTAACTCACTAAAACTGATCAGAGTCTACAAGCAGAATTGGAGGAAATACGTGGAAAGGTAGTGGATGTCCAAAATCTTGGTGAAGACCTCATTAAAACCAGGGGGGAGAACTGCAAAACTCAAATAGAGCCCAAGCTGAATCAGCTCAGTCAACGCTTTGAGATGATTAGCAGAAGGATTCTTCATGGACAGGTAACTAAAATTGTTGAGGCATGTTGTTTTTTATCTGATTTTAACAGAACATGGGAACTCAAAAGTAATATTCTGATTATTTTGTATGTCATTTTTATGCTAATGACCTATACAGGCTTCCTCTCAAGAGTTAGAAGAGTACCACAGGCAAGCTAATATGTGGCTGCTCAAGCTAGAAGAAGAGATAAAACTTGGTGAAAACATCAAAGAAGAGGATTTCATAGAAGATGCAGTAAGAAGATTATTGCATTTTTATATTAATTGAATTGAATTACTTATTTCTACAACTATATTATATTGTAGGAATCCTTTAATAATTACTTTTGTTGTCAGGGAGACTGTTGTTTGTATGAAACAACCATCTGGCCTGTACCTAAATCACAATAGCATGTAACTGTGACCTCAAAGAGTGGAGAATACAGGCCCCACATACTGCTGACCTTAAAGAATATAAAAAAAATCCCACATGCTGATTTTCTGTACATATGCTTTTGCAGGTTGTTGATGAAGATGAACTAAAGGACCTGTTCTTAAAAGGAGAAAATCTGCTAAAGAGAACCACAGATCCAGCAAAGACAACAGTTTCTCAAAAACATAATTTACTCCATGATAAATACAACACCCTGAAGGTACAGAAATAGAATCACATGGAAGTATATCATAGCATAGTTTAAAGACGAAGCATTCAGAGATACTGAAGACAAATCCGTAAATGTCCAAAACAGGCAAAATAAATCAAGCTAATGAGTAGAAACTAGAGGCACAGAAACAAGATGAAAAGAACAATGCACGTAAGATAAACACAAAATATTTAGAGAAACAGAGATTTGCATTTAAACTGCCTTTACCTTTTTAAAAACAGCACACATATTGAATATAATATGGAATATAATGTATGGAATATGAAATATCTGACTCAGTCAGTATATACTGAATACATTTTACTGTAAAACCATGTTTAAAATAAAAATTGCAAGGCCAGTTGGATAGTTTCCATTACCTTAATGTTGTTTCACAGTATTTAAAAAAAAAGTATATTTTAACTTATTTACTTTGTATTGATAGAGCCTGAGGGCGCTTAGGAAGAAGAAGACACTTACTTTTGCCCCACAGTGGTACCAGTTCTGTAAGAGGTCAGAGGACATGATGCACTGGCTTGACAACACTGAGAAGATGGTGGCTGAACTGCAGGATTCTGCAACTCAACCAAAAGTAAAGGTAATAACATATGTTAAAAGATCTACAGAGCTTCCCTGTTATAAAGCCATTTAATATGTATGGACAACTTATTTTGATATTATTAATAAAAATTATTCAGATACACAACGTTAATCAAAACCTTTTTACTGCTGTATCATAACCTGTGACATATTTAGCCCAATAATGCAAACATATAACAACACTGTGTTATCAAAATGAGATTTTCTGTTTTATTTTTGATAAATTGGAGATTGCCAATGAGATCGAACAACAGCGTCCAGTACTTGAAGATTTGCAGAGAGTTGGTCACAAGCTGTCAGAGGATGGCTTTATCAAACTGGTGGAACCACGCCTCATTCCAATTAATAAACGCTGGGAACAGCTGGATAGGAAATTTGAAACATATCATGTCAATGTGAGTATGGTTGAGAATGCATGCTGTGTACTTATATTGTACAACAATGACTGAAGTAACACTGATTTCTGTTTATGACTTTTACTCTGTTCTGTAAAGGAACTGCAAACATTACTGCATATTATTGAAGAAAATGATTCGCTTCTGAACTCGTCTATGTGGTGGTCAGACATAACTGAAAATATATCCACGCAAGAAAAGTGCCTTAAGGTAAGATTACTAGTTATATACTAGGTAAAACCTATACACTAGGTCACCTCATTAATTTGATGAGTCCTCTTAAAGGGGAAGATGTATCAAGACAATTTTTTGACCATGGAAATCTATGGTAGTCATACCAGTTCCCATGATTTATATTTAAGAGCAGTGCCTATCACCTATAGCATTGTCATTGTGATCATCTGTGCAGAACCAAAAGCCTTTTGTCAGGCTTTGGAAGTAGCAGTTAGGGAGAATTCTGGGGACTACAAGGACTTAAGAGGACATAAGGACATAAGAGGCTTTCTTATGCTGAATGTTTATGTTAAAACTTTGCATAATCATATACCACCAAATGAACCAGTGGCTGTTGTTTCATGTAAAAACACTAGAAGGTTGTGATCTGTAAAAACAGTAACAGGATCAGAGCTAGAAAGAATAAAAACCTTTTTAGAAATTTTTTTTTAATTTTTTAAAAAATTTTAGAGGGTAAACTAAAAGGCAAGGACTTTACAAATGGGGTCACCAACTTGACAACTACAATAATCAATTTACCTGTGCCATATTAAAACTGTGAATTAGAATATTCATTAGCTTGATGCATTAAGAACAATTGAATTGTTGAATGGTTGTACGATTTGTATGGAATTAGATTATTGACACATGATCAAGCTCACAGCAAGGTCTATCTATCTATCTATCTATCTATCTATCTATCTATCTATCTACAGGGGTTGGACAATGAAACTGAAACACTGGCCAATTTAGTGTTGGAGGTTTAATGGCTAAATTTGACCAGTCTGGTGGCCAATCTTCATTGATTGCACATTCCACCAGTAAGAGCAGAGTGTGAAGGTTTAATTAGCAGAGTAATAGCACAGTTTTGCTTAAAATATTGCAATGCACATAACATTATGGGTGACATATCAGAGTTCAAAAGAGGACAAATTGTTGGTGCACGTCTCCCTGGCGCATCTGTGACTAAGACAGCAAGTCTTTGTGATGTATCAAGAGCCACGGTATCCAGGGTAATGTCAGCATACCACCAAGAAGGACGAACCACATCCAACAGGAGTAACTGTGGACGCAAGAGGAAGCTGTCTGAAAGGGATGTCCGGGTGCTAACCCGGATTGTATCCAAAAAACATAAAACCACAGCTGCCCAACTCACTGCAGAATTAAATGTGCACCTCAACTCTCCTGTTTCCACCAAAACTATCCGTCGGGAGCTCCACAGGGTCAATGTACATGGCCGGGCTGCTATAGCCAAACCTTTGGTCACTCGTGCCAATGCCAAACGTCGGTTTCAATGGTGCCAGCAGCGAAAATCTTGGGCTGTGGACAATGTGAAACATGTATTATTCTCTGATGAGTCCACCTTCACTGTCTTTCCCACATCCGGGAGAATTACGGTGTGGAGAAGCCCCAAAGAAGCGTACCACCCAGACTGTTGCATGCCCAGAGTGAAGCAGGGGGTGGATCAGTGATGGTTTGGGCTGCAATATCATGGCATTCCCTAGGTCCAATACTTGTGCTAGATGGGCGCGTCACTGCCAAGGACTACTGAACCATTCTGGAGGACCATGTGCACCCAATGGTTCAAACATTGTATCCTGAAGGTGGTGCCGTGTATCAGGATGATAATGCACCAATACACACAGCAAGACTGGTGACAGAGTGGTTTGATGAACATGAAAGTGAAGTTGAACATCTCCCATGGCCTGCACAGTCACCAGATCTAAATATTATTGAGGCACTTTGGGGTGTTTTGGAGGAGCGAGTCAGGAAACGTTTTCCTCCACCAGCATCACGTAGTGACCTGGCCACTATTCTGCAAGAACAATGGCTCAAAATCCCTCTGGCCACTGTGCAGGACTTGTATCTGTCATTCCCAAAACGAATTGATGCTGTATTGGCCGCAAAAGGAGGCCCTACACCATACGAATGAATTATTGTGGTCTAAAACCAGGCGTTTCAGTTTCATTGTCCAACCCCTGTATCTATCTATCAAGGGTATTTCTGACATAGTAACAAGAAGAATGTTCATTGATGCCACTAATTTTTCTTTTTTCTTCCTCATATTAATACGTAAATCATATTAATACGAAAAATTAGTGGCACTGATGAATTTATTTCAATTTATTCCTTTTGAGAGCCACAAAATTGTAATTAAATAAATAAGTTGAAGCAAACAAACCAACAAATATAAAATTTCTACTGAGTATGATTTTTGATAGAACAATAGTTTCTGCTGTTGTTTGAAAATAGTTTAAACTTTTTTATTGTAAGTATTGATTTTTGCAAGTGTTTTTTTAAAATAAAAGTAAAATATATATATTTAATAATACAAAAAAGAATAATTAACATTCTATTTCACTGTCACGTTTTATTTATACATTTCTATATTCTTCCATATTTTATTATCTAGGAAGTAAAGCATACTTTGGATACTCTTGATTCTCAAGTGACGGCTTGCAAGAAGAAGAACGTACCTCCTCATGTGACTCCACTTGTTCATCTCCTCAGTACCAAGTGGGAAAACCTGAAAAAGCTCTATCAGAATAGGCTAGGGTAAGTAGTAATAAATGCAGAGCACCAGAAATAAGATGTACAGCATCAAGCAGACAGACTTCACCAGATTTAATCTGGTACTCATCTCATATATCTGTGAAAGAGTAGATGATTTTGCTTTATCAGAATATATCAATTAATATTAATTTATGTGATACTGAACTTACTTTTGACTATTGCTATTTTTATTGAAAATGTAATTAAAATATTGTACATTGTTTCCATATAAGTACTAAATGGGTATTTGACTGGAACCAAAAAGGTGGTCTCTTACTTTTGCACAGTACAGTATACTTACTTAGAAAAGAAGAATGCTGTTAGGTGATAATTTTCTCCAGAGATGGCGTTTTAGTTATTTAACAGAAGTTCGGAAGCGGAAAAATGTATTTATTTTTATTTTATTTTATTTTAAGTGGTTTAACAAGAGCTTAAAATATATTATGTTTAATATGGGCTTCCAAATCTTTGTTGATTTAGAAAGTAACTTAGAATTTAATCTAGATTGTGATTGCACTTTTGTAGCAATGTCTGCAGGACTGTACCTTTTACCCTCTCCAACACTGTCTTTGTTCATTTCACATATATCCTGGGCCTTATTTTGTCCAATTTTTCTCTTCCCAGATACTTTGACAAATGCAAGAAATATGGGGAGATGTTAAAAGCCACCCAGGGTTGGTTGACTTTTGCAGAAAAAACTTTATTAATGTATGAAGAAGACCCAAACACCCATATGTGCCACATCAAGGTAATTAATTATTGTAAAAAGCACAAAATCACTCCTCATCTTTGCCAAACAAATCTGCAAATGGGAAATGGCCCACAGTGTGGGAGTTTGAATTATATAGAGTGAGTGGGATCAATTAGTAGATAAAATTAGCTTAGCCTTTCAGCCTTAAACATCATTAACAGCATTAACTCCCCTGTGGATCACTATTGTGACTTTACTATCATTTTTATGCATCCATAAGTTTATAGATTTTATATAGTTTTAGATCACCATTATTCAGTTAGTTCCTGGTTTGATGGCTAATATTTCATTCATGCCTTTTCATCCTTGAACATTGTTTCAGTATACATTTACTAGGCTTCTCCAGCAGAATTTCCTTCAGCAATAAAAAATAACAGTAAACCATTTCTGAAGCCTTTTGAAGATTCTATCAAGCAAGCAGATCCAGCTCTTTTGCCAATATTTTTTATTCTACCCTGCATAACAAACATTTCTCTAGGTCCTAAATCTAGTCCTAATGATCCTCAGGCATGGGAAATTACACTAGAAGATCACTTGCTAGAAAGGTATGAGAGCAGGTGTGTTGTTGTATAAAACCTGACTATGTACAGCCCAAAATCCAAAGTTCCTTGAGGTAGAAAGATGTCAAGAGCAGTGACCAGGCACAATATTTTGGGCAACATTTTTTCCAAATTGTTTAATTTTCAAATTAATAAATAATATAATAAATTACACACAGGACCTGCAGGAAGATATGGAAAATCAAGAGGCAGCAGTGAAAGCACTTAACGCTCTCGGTGAGGACCTAGCGTTGCAGGACAGGAGGGATAATGAAGAACAGATTAAAAATCAACTAGATGCCATCAATACCCGTTGGACTACAGTGTTCAGTCAGCTGTCTGAAATAAAGAGAAGGCAAGTATTAGTGTTTCTTTCTGTATCCTTTCAAATGATGTAGTTCTGGTTTCTTAAAATTGTTGTATTTGTATTTGCTTATTGTAACTTACTGCACATGTACTTGTTTAAGAACATCACTGCAACTATGATCCCAAAGTTGCAGTTGCAAAAGCTGTCAATTTTAGTACAGACATAACTGTTTGCCTCCTTGTTGTTCTTTGAAATTGTTTAGATCTGCAGGGGAAAGGATTGTACTTGCTGAGCTTCATGAAGATATTAGAGAGTTTCAATCTTGGCTAGATAAAGCAGAGTGCGTTGCTGCCCTTCCAGTAGAACCAGATCATAGGGAACAGCTCACCACGGCATTAGAAAAAGTACAGGTAGAGACGTTTTAAATTCTAAAGCATTATTTATCAAGAATACAGGAATAATCAGAAAACTCAACTCATTTATCTGAAAGTCAGTATAACTGACAGGATTTCAGTGTTCTTTTGTTGTGTTTTTGATACCCTTAGGTGAAGTTAACAGAATTACCAGACAGAATGAAAGTATTACACAAAATTAAAACAAAAGCTTCATCCCTGTCTGACGACAAAAACAAGACTTTGGCAAACAGTTTCAAGATCATCAATATGCGATGGGCCAAGGTAATTTAAAAGAAAATCTTTCCTTTGATACACTTCTCTATACTTTTTTTTATACAAATGATTTTGTTTGATAGTCCAATATGTCCAATATGGACTACACATGTTTTATTCTAATTGAATTCATTCATTTGTTTGAATTATTTTATTATTTATTTTATTTGAATGTTATAAAATGTATTCATGGTCTGAATTTGTGATAGGACTAGTTGATATCATATTGATCTAGAAAACATTAAACGCTATTTTCTGGACCTTCTTCAACATCAGCTAATAAACTTCAATGTCCATAAACTGGGCCATCCATATGAAGTATACAAATAAGACAAGTTGACATATGTTGAGAAAGTGTAGATTATCTAATGAACATCAGCAAACAAATTGCCACAATGTTTAGAAGAAGGTGATGGTTGTTAATTGTCTGTAGATAGTTTGCTGAGTCTACAAAAGACAAATCAGAGGGTGTACAGTGAGGGGAAAAAATTATTTGATCCCCTGCTGATTTTGTACATTTGCCCACTGAAAAAGAAATGATCAGTCTGTAATTTTAATGGTAGGTGTATCTGAACAGTGAGAGACAGAATAACAAAAAAAAATCCAGAAAAACACATTTCAAAAAAAATTATAAATTGATTTGCATTTTATTGAGTGAAATAAGTATTTGATCCCTTTGCAAAACATGACTTAGTACTTGGTGGCAAACCCTTGTTGGCAATCACAGACATCAGACATTTCTTGTAGTTGGACACCAGGTTTGCACACATCTCACATCTCAAGGAATTTGGGCCCACTCCTCTTTGCAGATCCTCTCCAAGTCATTAAAGTTTTGTGGCTGAACCTTCAGCTCCCTCCACAGATTTTCTATGGGATTAAGGTCTGGAGACTGGCTAGGCCACTACAGGACCTTAATGTGCTTCTTTTTGATCCACTGCCATTGTTGCCTTGGCCGTGTGTTTTGGGTCATTGTCAGGCTGGAATATCCATCCACGACCCATTTTCAATGCCCTGGCTGAGGGAAGGAGGTTCTCATCCAAGATTTAACGGTAAATGGCCCCGTCCATCGTCCCTTTGATGCGGTGCGGTTGTCCTGTCACCTGGGGATGGTGTACTTGGGGTCATAGGCAGCATTCCTCCTCCTCCAAACACGGCGAGTTGAGTTGATGCCAAAGAGCTGGATTTTGGTCTCATTTGACCACAACACTTTCACCCAGTTCTCCTCTGAATCATTCAGATGTTCACTGGCAAACTTCAGATGAGCCTGTAGATGTGCTTTCTTTAGCAGGGGGACCTTGCGGGTGCTACTGGATTTCAGTCTTTCACGGTGTAGTGTGTTACCAATTGTTTTCTTGGTGACTATGGTCCCAGCTGCCTTGAGATCACTGACAAAATCCCCCAGTGTAATTCTGGGCTGATTCCTTGCCGTTCTCATGATCATTGAAACTCCATGAGGTGAGATCTTGCATGGAGCCCCAGACTGAGGAAGATTGAGAGTCCTTTTGTGTTTCTTCCATTTTGGAATAATCGCACCAACTGTTGTCACCTTCTCACCAAGCTGCTTGGCGATGGTCTTGTAGCTCATTCCATCCTTGTGTAGGTCTACAATCTTGTCCCTGACATCCATGGACAGCTCTTTGGTCTTGGATATGATGGAGAGTTTGGAATCTGATTGACTGCTTCCTTCTGTGGACAGGGTGTCTTTCATACAGTTAATGAGCTGAGATTAAGAGCACTCCCGAGAGTGCTCCTACTGTAATCTCAGCTCCTTACCTGTATAAAAGACACCTGGGAGCCAGAAATCTTTCTGATTGATAGGGGATCAAATACTTATTTCACTCATTAAAATGCAAATCAATGTAGAACTTTTCTGAAATGCGTTTTTCTGGATTTTTTTGTTGTTATTCTGTCTCTCACTGTTCAAATACACCTGCCATTAAAATTACAGACTGATCATTTCTTTTTCAGTGGGCAAACGTACAAAATCAGCAGGGGATCAAATAATTTTTTTCCCTCACTGTACGTGATGGTCAGTATATCACAGAAAATGTAGGGTTGCTGCTATTTTTTCTGCTGTTGCTGCTAGTGCTGTTGTTGTTACCATTTGAGGTAGCCAAAAAACAATATTTTGATGTCGTACAAAATATTTCGAATAAATAAATCTTAGTCAAGGAATGATTTTTTTGGCATGATCAGAAATTATTTTAGAGCTATGCTGGTAATATTTCACTGTCTTCCTGATAATTCCAAAGGTGTCATCTAACATTCCTGAGAAGCAACAACAGATTGAGAATTACTTGAGAGATTTGAATCTGTACCACAAGCTCTCCAGCTGGGCCTCTGCAACTAAGAACCTACTAGAACAATCACCTGAAGCAACTGAACACAAGGTATTCTCTCATATGTAAAGATATATAGGAAACAAAACATCTAAAACAAGTACTTACATTTTATTTGAATATACACAATTTAAATAATGTGATTTAACTTGTGTATGCCCTTGTAATGTATTACAGTGAATAGGCTTAGTGTTGATTCATGGTTGTTTTCTGTCTTCCTTTAGACTGATGATATCCAGTCCAAGAAGTCAGAAATAGAAACAGTTTTGGCAAAAGAGAGACCACTATATCAACCTGAAAGGGTAAATTATTTTCAATGTACATACTGAAATGCAATTTCCAATATGAATTAGGGCAATTCTTTTCCAATACATTTCCAATTTAAAAAATGAAAAAATGATAAATTTCACATTTTTGCTGCACCATTTTTCAGGGCCAGTATGATAGTCTCAGTGCAGACTGGATAACCATTCAAATGCTGCTTAAGGAATGGAAAAATAAATGCCGAGTTGCAAGTAAGCTTTCAAGAATTACAGAAAATAAAAGACATCATGCCATTCTAATCATGGACACAGAATTAAGTATTCTGACTAAAGTTACATTGAACAGTTTACTCATATCTCAGTATTATGCATTGGCTGTAACTTTTATTATTTTCTCATTCTGCAGCTGAATACTTGGCAAGCAGTGCCCCAGATGTTTCATCGATGGACGCATTCAATAATTCAAGTACTGAACTTAATGACTGGCTTTCTCTTCTTGATCACAATATTACACAACGGGTGAGAGTAGGAGATCTCGCTGAAATCAGTGAACTTACTGTGAAACTCAAGGTTAGTGCAGTAAATGACTTTTATTCCATATACCTTGGTGCAATTTTGGTATATGAAACTGTCATCATACTGTATAAAACAACTTTTCATAATAATGTTTGTTCTGAAATTTATTCACTGCCCTAAATGGCACATTGCAGTCTTGCATATTTTTAAACACCTAACTATACTAACTACAGACTGTTTAAATGTTTTTGTTGTTCTTTCGACTGATTCCTGTTCAGGGTCGCCACAGCGGATCATTTGGTCCGCATGTTTCGATTTGGCCCAGGTTTTACACCGGATGCCCTTCCTGACGCAACCCTCCCATTTAAATCGAGCTTGGAACCCGCACTGAGAGTTAACTCTTCAGTGGCTGGGTTACCTAAAAATTATAAATATACTTTATAAATAAATAAAAAAAATGCAAAAAATATTTCTGGTTAAACTGATCAGTTGATTGCTGAATTTGAATCATTTTTGTTTATTGCTCTAACATCCCTGATTCTCTTGAAAATGAGGAAACTGGAGGCAAGCTTGGGACAACTCAAAGCACAGACTCTTTATTGGCTGTGGCTCTTTTTACTCGCTTTTTAGCGGTGATATTTAAAACATACACATTAACATGCACAACTTTGAACTGCTCCACACTCTCTTGCTCATCCCGCCGCTCCTTATCTTAATCACCATTCACTGAAATGAAGAACATTCATTTGCAAAATTTTCCACGTTTGTGTATTCTCCATCACTTACCTTCTCCTGCTCTGCCTCCCATTCACAAAGTGTCATTTGACCTGCAAGTGTTGGACAGCAAAAAAATAACCTTTAAGTTCCTAAATGACCTATAAATCAGATCAGCTGCTAAGATAGCAGGTTTTGGATAGCAGGGTTAGAGTTAGGGTTTTTGATACTATTTCTATTTGACAGGGCACTTTACATTGCATGGCATTATTTTTCAGTGTAATCTTCTATAACTTGTTTTGGTGAAGGGCAGCAAATGACTTCAATTGTTGCGACTGAGTAATAATAGTGTAAACTTCTGGCTCCTGACTCCAGCTCAGATCATTTAGTGTTTTAACATGCACCATAAAAGTCCAGTGTTTATCAAATTATTTGAATGGTCATGTAAACAGCACATGACCATATCCTTGTCTGTAACAATTTTCTCACTGCTAGCAATAAACTCCTTTTTTATCAGTTCATTTTTATTGTAGGAAGATGCTGTAGTACGAAAGTCTTCAAACTGGGGGTGTCATGATTTACAAGATCTGAGATTGTGAGAGAAAAAAATTTTCTGTAATGTTTATTGTTTTATCGTTTTCTATTATTTTGAAATGTAGAGTGTACATGCTATTTTAGTCTTTTTCTTAATCTTGACATGCCATACAAGTGTGGGAGCTCAGCAATAAAAATAGGCAAAATTCCCTGTTCATCTATCTCTGCTAGCATAGAGTGACTCAGTGAAGTGACTCAGTCATAGGCCATAGGCCAAAATATTTCTTGAACAAGCCTGACAGTAATGATGAGAAACAAAAATATGACTTGTGTGTGTGTGTGTGACATTTTATCTACACTGCAAAAACAGGTTGTAGTGCATGCACTGAAAATGCTTGTCCTATTATAGGGAAACTATTATACGTATTGTGATGGTAACAGTATCTTATTTCATATATTTTGATATGAATTTTGATATGATTCTGATATATTCAAATTATGTCTGTAATTATTCAAATTATTTCTGTAATTAACATTTCTCTTAATACATCAGTAAATGCTATTTGTGCCCCGCTTTATTTTTATCTTACAGTCAGCAGTGAAAGACATGGAACAGAGACGCCCACAGCTGAATAAACAGATCACTGCATCTGAAAACCTCAAAAACAAAACCAACAACCCCCAGATGCGTGCTACAATTACAGATCAAAGTAAGCAACATCGCCATTATTGTGCGTAAAATCCCTGTCCAAAAAACCCTTACCTAAGTTAGTTACTGCATTTTTTATGGTAGGGTTTTATCTATTGAAATTCAGCTATTAATAACTCTAGATGCTATTCTAAGTAATCATTCGTAACTTCAGTGACAGCGTCTGTATCTTCAAATACATAAGATTAAAGTCCAGTGATGGGTAAAACAGGTGATAGTTTTGTCCTAGTCCCTTAGTTTACGGTCGTGTAAAGGGCACTGCTCCAGCAAATTAGTTGCCTCTCCTTCCCAAAATATAAACTAATTGGAAATTTAAACTAACACACATGGTCATGGTAAAGCACATACTGATGAATAAACACAAAACATGTTGAATAGCTTGTCTTTGACTTTTCAAAGTCTGAAAAGGAAACATTTCTCTTGCATTCCCTTATCAAAAGACATTATTTTAGCTATACATTGATCAGTCATAAGGTTAAAACTACTGACAGATGAAGTGAATAACACCCATTATAATGGCAACTGTGAATGGGGTTGGATATATTAGACAGCAAGTGAGCTGTCAGTTCTCAAAGTTGATGTGTTTGAAGCAGGAAAAGAGCAACTTTGACAAGGACTAGTTTATTTGGTCAGAGCATCTTCAAAACATCAGGTCTTGTGAGGTTTTCCCAGAATGCAGTGGTTACTTACCAAAGTAGCTCAAAGATGGACAAGTCAGGGCAAGGCAGTGTGATGCTCTGGGCAAACCATCAGAGGACTTGGGGAGTCGATGCCTTGATGGGTCAGAGGTTTTGGTAGCACAAGGAGGGCCCTGAACAGTATTAGGCAGGTGGTAATTTTATGGCTGATCGGTGTATATTAGCCATTTAAGTATGGCTGTCTGTCTTAATTCTCTCCACTGTCTTAGAGCAAAATTGTTTGGTCATGGTTATCATGTGATAAGATAAATCTGACCAGAATGGACAGCATTGAAAACATTTGCTAGACTTCGCTATCTGCATTTGGTAGTTGTCATGTGACAGGGAGGGGTAACTAGTGGGTTGGAATTACAAACTCCAAACTTCATTTGGAGAAAATGGGGCAAATATGTACATCTGTATTTGTGTACACTAATTTACCCATGCATGTGGTGGGTGATCATTAGCAAATATACATGTAACTATTTCATATTTCATACCACTTTTCAGAATGATCCACATAGGCTCAGGGTAATTTCTGTTTGTCCCTGCAAATTTTCAAGTCAGACCTTTTCTTCTGTGTCAAAAATGCAGACTTTAAAAAGGGGGTTGTGCAAGAGGGTCCTTAGCCTCCAAAAACATTTTCCTTTGCTTGGATGGAATATGGATTTTATAACAAATTAAAGCATGAATGCATACTCATATAGGAATTTCCTGCCAACAGAATTCTGAAAAGTCATGTGCAGAGACCAGAGCTGCTACACTTCATCCATCCATCCATTGTCTATACCCGCTTTATTCCTAATTAGGGTCACAGAGATCTGCTGGAGTCTATCTCAGCGCACATTTGGCAAAAGGCAGGGGTACACCCTGGACAGGTCACCAGTCCATCGCAGGGCCACATATAGACAAACAACCACACACACAGGCAATTTAGAATTACCAGTCAACCTAATGTACATGTTTTTGGACTGTGGGAGAAACCGGAGTACCTGGAGTAAACCCATGCAGACATGCAAACTCCACACAGAAAGGACCTGTTCAAACCCAGTATTCAAACCCAGGACCTTCTTGCTGTGAGGCAGCAGTGCTAACCACTAAGCCACCATGTTGCCCCTGCTACACTTCAATAGTGAAAGAAAAAAAAAATATATATATATATATATATATATGTATGGCAAAAAATATAGTCAAAATAATGACTAGGGTTCCAATTGCAGTGGTGTTTGACTGTTTGTGAACCCGTTAGAATTTTCTATATTTCTGCATAAATATGACCCAAAATATAATGAGATTTCCACATAAGTTCTAAAGGTAGACAGATGTGACAAAAATATTATATTTCTTCATTTAATTATTGAGAAAAATGATTCAGTATTACATATATGTAAGTGGCAAACTAAACATTTCTGGTAACTGTTGATCACTCTTGTACAGTGGCTTGAAGGAATTTTATCCCATTCCTCAGTACAGAATAGCTTCAACACTTTGTTGGTGGGTGTTCTCATATACACTGCTTGCTTCCGGTCCTTCCACAACATTTCTTTTTGATTAAGGTCAGGAAATGGCTATTTCAAAACATTAACTTTGTTCCTCTTCAATCATTCTTTGGTAGACTTACATGTGTGCTTGCCTTTTGATCTTCTATTGAGATCAATAGTGGCAAGCCTTCCTGGCCCAGATGCAGCAAAACAGGCCCAAACCATGATACTACCACCACCATGTTTCACAGATGGTATAATGTTTTTATGCTTGAATGCAGTGTTTTCCATAATGCTTCTCATTTAACCCATAAGTTCTATTTTGGTCTCATCTGTCCACAAATTTTGTTTATATTTATTATTTTATATTATTATAAATTGAGATAGTAGACCACATATTGGCAGCAATGTTCGTTTTGGAGAGTAATAACTTTCTCATTGAAACTATTCCACACATACATTTAGAAATATTGACAGATTAATTCCAAGCAGGGTCGGTTCTAGCCAATTATCTTAGGGTGGGCTGGTACAAATAATAGGTGGGCAATCAGTGGTTGTGTCCCCAACACCTAATCCAGTTCTAACCATAACTTATTTAAAAAAAAAAATCAAATGAAATTCAAAAAATCACATTCAAACTAAACTGAAAAGTGCTAATGAAATCAACATTAAAATCTTACTGAAAAATCTGTAAACTCACATTTTTCCATATAAATATTCATTTTACTTCCTTTGGACCAGCTTAGTTCTCAAATAAAACTAAATACTAAATACTGGGATTGTCAATAATTACAAATCTAGATGGTACACTTACACAAAGTAAAACTGAAAAGTGATGAGGAACAAAACAAAATCAACTTATCAATAAAACAGTTTCCCCTGTTATAATAGAACTTTTTGTTTTTTTAAGATTTTATTTTTTTTTTTCTAACTTTGTTACTTAACCAACGGCAGTATCAAAACATTATATAAAACTTTTCTTCTTTTTCCAACTATTTATAAAAAAAATATAATTTTTTTCTCTACATTTTATTACTTAACCAAAAGCAACCTGAATCTGTACTGTTTATCAGTTATATATCTATATATCAGATATATTTTTTTAATCTGCCTAGCTATTGTTCTGTCCATCCACGTCCGTCTACTGCATTAGTCTCCTGTTTCCCTTGGCAAAAATCCTTACAAATTCTTCCATGTCTAAAGTATATTTTTTATGTTATTGTAGTTATGGATTTCTCATGGGTCAAGATCACTAAATTCCTCTTTCTTTTATGTAACATGGTGCGACGATAGGGGGCTAGGATTATTGACAGTGTGGAGAAGGAACTCTTACAAGATGCTGGAGACACACCAATTACCAGGGTTGTTAGATACATTTTATGCAGCTCAGGAAAAGCTTCCTTATGCTCTTACAGACATTAACACACAATGGACAGGTCAATTTTATTTAGACATTTCTTGAGCAACACTGGTTTTGCCAGGAAGGATTTAATGAGCTGAATATATTAGCGAAAGCATGCTTTGGGTAATTAGCTAATATTGGCTGGGATGGTGCATTTGAGGACTGGTTATTTTCTGTTATTTTTTTCCTTTGGCTAAAATAAAAAATCGTACTTTGATTGGGTGGGCAAGATGCAAATTTGGGTGTGCTAAACCCACCCCTGCCCACTGCTGCCACTGAATTAATAAACTTTGGTCTTAAAGGTTTAACTAAACTACAAGACGGCAAAGGAACTGAAAACTACTCATACTGTATTCTTGTTTAATCATTTTTTAAAACTCATTTTCTATTTTTTTTCCATGAGTTGAGAAATTGCAAGCACACTGGGAAGACTCACATACCAAGCTAATGGACAGAATAATTCAACTTCAGAACATGTATCAAGACTCCAAGGATTGGCTGGATGCCAAGAAAGTGGTGGAGTCTCACATAAAGCAAGCCAATGAAAAACTAGAAGGATGGAAGGAAATCTCATCAAGTGCTGATCATGCAAATGTTAAGGTAATATGAATTACATTTTAGACATTTTACTGCAGTGTCCTGTTTTGTAATACAATATATTTTTTAGGTATGGCTGTAGAAAGTTAGATCTTCTGCTTAGATAAAGTAAAGGACTTATATAGCACGTAGCACACATATTAAATGTGTTGTATTGTCAGTATTTACTTTGTGACCTGTTTTCGCATGTTTGCAGAAAATTGTCAAAGATATACAGCTGTGGCAAGCTGACATTGACGTGACTAATGAACTGGCAAATAAGCTACTGGTCGTTTATGCCGATGATGACACAAGCAAGATTAAACAGATGACTGAGAATATGAATCTTGTTTGGGGCAATATCAAAAAAGGGTGAGTTTGTAATTGGGAATTAATTTTACCATATGCATGCGCTGATAGACTAATATAGAATCAAATATAATTTATTATATATATATATATATATATATATATATGATTGTGGTGAAGCCAGTGGTTATATTCCAAATGTAATGTCTGTGTTCAAAAGCTGCCAAAAAATCATAAATAAATTGATATTTTTAATAAATATATCTTAAGAAGAAGTACTTATTTATGATACAGTTTAGCTTACACTAGGTTTCATTCACACTTGTGGGTGAAAGGATAAAAGTAAGTCTGAAGACACTGAATAGCAAAACCAGTGCAAAGCAGCAGGCCTTATCGCACTTTCTCTAGCAGTGGAATGCTAACTATAAAGAGGTGACAAAATACTGTGCAAAAGTTTTTGGCCAGGGTGAAGAAATGTTGTAAAGTAAGAATACTTTCAAAAAATATATTTTTTAGTTGTTTAATTTTAGTTTACAAAATGCAAAGTGAGCAAACAGAAGAAAAATCAAATCAATATTTGCTGTGACTACCCTTTGGCCTCAAACCAGCATCTTGCACAAAGTCAGGGATTTTGTAGGGTCAGAGTCAGGTGTATGATTATACACCAATTATACCAAGCAGGTGCTAATGATCAATTTTATATGTAGGTTGAAACAGTCATTATCTGAAACAGCAACTGTGTAGATGCTTAAAACTGGGTTAGGAACAAACAAACTCTGCTATAAAGGTGAAGTTGTGGAAGACAGTTTCATGTCACAGGTCAAACACCATGGCAAAGATTTCAAGGCAGACTGGAGTTTCAAGATGTGCTGTTCAAGTCATTTTGAAGGAGCACAAAGAAACAAGCAATGTTAGATGCAGTGGTCATCCAAGGAACCTTAATGAAGACACATCATGCTTATTTTCCTTTGACATTGGAAGATACAAACAACAGCTAGTGTCATTAAGAACTATCTTCAGCATAGAGAAGAACAAGGAGTCCTGGGAGTAATGGTTTGGCCCCCACAGAGCAGTGATCTCAACATCATCAAGTCTGTCTGGGATTATAGAACATGAAGAGACAGAAGGATTTGAGGCAGCCTACATCCACAGCAGATCTGTGATTAGTTCTTCAAGATGTAGGAAGAACCTGCCTGCCGAGATCCTTCAAAAACTGTGCTTAAGTGTCCTTAAAAGAAATGATGCTCACTTCAAAGGGTCACACCAGTTGTGTTAACAAAATGTAAAGTAATAACATACAGTACTGTGCAAAGGTTTTAGACAGGTGTGAAAAAATGCTGTAAAGTAAGATTGCTTTAAAAAAGTTTAATAGTTTATTTTGATCAATTAACAAAATGGAAATTACTCTAGATTTTGTTAATTGATAAAAAAATACCTCCGACGTGAGCTATGAAGTAATGTCCATTTTGTTAATTGATAAAAATAAACTATTAACACTTACATTTTTTAAAGCATTCTTACTTTACAGCATTTTTTCACACCTGTCTAAAACTTTTGCACAGTACTGTAGGTTAGGCAGCAAGTGAGCAGTTATGTCTTGAAGTTGATGTATTGGAAGCAGGAAAAAATGGGCAAAGATAAGAATTTTAGAGATCTCGACAAGGACCTGGTATGCAGTGGATAGTGTCTTTTATGCAGTGGGTAGTACCAAAAGTGATCCTAGGAAGAACAATTGGTGAACCAGCAACAGGTGCCCAAGGCACATTAATGTACATGGGGAGCAATGGCTAGCCTATCTAATCTAATCAAAGAAAAGAGCTACTGTTGCACAAATTGCTGGAAATGCTGGCTATGATAGGAAGGTTTCAGACTACACTATGCGTCACAGTTTCATACCAGTAAGAGTGCCCTTGCTGACACCTGTCCACCGGCAAAAGTGGCACCGGAAAAGACTGTCATTTATAGTGTTTGTGTGAATGTATTTGCATGTGAATCTAGAAAGTTTCTATGCCAGAGGGATAGTTCTATTAGCCTGATTAATTAACTCATTCCTGACAAGCAGGTCTTTGATGTTTTTGTTTCATCAGCAGGTGATGAGTAGAGATGTCTTAAGACTGTTCTCAAGTTTTTGAGTTCTGTCCTAAAATGCTTGTCTTCTCCTAAAGCTATTCTTTTGTTCACATGGGTTTTTGCTTTGGGTCATTATTATGCTGTCTTACAGCTATCTTTCTGCAGCTTTTATACCAATATAGGTTGATATTTGAATATCTATGATCACCTCTATTTAGACTAGAGACCAAGTCCCAGCTTAAGAGAAGCAGCCACATAACATGGTTCAGCTACAGCCATGCTTTGCTTTGGGTATTATGTTTGTTGGGTTTTTGCACCAACCAGTTCTTTTAGAATTATGCCAAAAAGTTGGTTTCATCAGACCATATTAACACACTCACACTTACCTGGTTCTCAAGCTATTTGTGGGCCATACAATATGGACAAGAAACTTCTTCAGAAACAGCTGATTTTTATTTGGGGCAAATCAATATATTTCAGTAAAGGTGGAAAAAGATCTGTCATGATTTATGTCTAGTTCAGCAATGAAACTATGCCCTGCTAATTTGTTCTCTAGGCTCTGTTCTGATCCAAAACCCAGTTTAGCCTCTTCAACCCGCTCTCTCCCTACAATCGCTGAAGTGCTTAAATCTCACAATGACACACTTCCATACATGACTGGCCAGTACCTAGGATTTTGGAAAAGCTGTTTAACCATAACATAACTCCTCCAACCAGTATAGCTCACAAAGATTTGTTGACTTTCTTTCTTGCATTTTCTTACTCCATCCCAACTCTACCTTCTCCTCCTCCAAGTCTATGTGGAAGCATACCACACCAACAACAGTCACTTCTTCAGGAAAAAAACCCCACACTGACCCTCCAGCTCTGTCTGCGCTTCCCTCCTCACTGTCATTCTCTACCCTCTGACTGCCTACCCTACGACAGAAAACAATATCTCATTCAGCCCAATAAACCATCCTTTGAGACTCTCTCTTGTTCCCCAGTCTTTCCTCAAATGCAGCTTTCCTTATTGCTGTGTTCCCAAGACCTGTTCAACTTGCAGATTTAAAGCACCCATTTTTACCTCTTCCTAAGATGAATGAACACCCGTCTTCACCCATTAATATTCAACAGCTCTAACAATTTTCTTCCCATTCTTTATGAAACCTTCTCATAACTGGTCTTACCCAAGGCTTTGGCAGGGCTCAGTTCTGTCCACTCACACATGCAAACTTCGCCAGCCCTAAAAAAAGCCTGTGAGATTAAATACGTGACACACTAATCCAAACGATTGCATATCTCATTGGCCTTCCTGCCACCTCACCCCCCACTTTCTGAATTAACCCCATAGCCATTTGTTGCTTCCTCATGCATCCTGCCAAACAGTCCAAACTCCCTTTTGTCCTCCATTCAACAGATTTCCTCATAACAAATCACCCCTTACAGCCACTCCTCACTTTTTCAGGATTGGTGCAGCCATCACAGGTGCTAACAAAGTGGCACCTTAAAAGAAATGGGCCACTGGTAAAATTTGTTTTACACTGTCACCTTCCTCATTTTTAAGAAAGGTGCCGAGTTAAAACATGAAATGCAAATGTACATGAAGATATTCAATAATGATTCAAACAAAGGTTAATCTTACCTTTATTACATACATGTGTTGCATGTATTGTATTTATTGCATTGCATTTTACTGCAATACATGTCTCTTGTTTTAAAGAACTGTGTGTTAGTTTACCTACTCTGTAATGTATATGCCAAAGGAACACTGGTGCTGGTCATTTTCATTACCAGTAGTATAAATTGAGTTAGATTTGACATTATGTTGTGAGACCATTTAATCATTTTAGCTTATTTAGCTTATCAAGCAAACAAACAAAAAATGTACTAAATGTACTAAAGTACATTTTTGGACCATTTTCAATTGAAATTTTTCAGTGATATGCCTGATAAATATAGTTAACTGATGTTACTTGTTACATAAATTGAACATACATTTATAGATGTTATGTCCTGGTAATGAAATCGAAATGATAAATGAATTCACCAGTTTTCTTGAGGGAAAGAGATGAGCATAACATTGGGAAGGGGAACAGAGCTTCCAGATGGAGTCAAATAATATTGAAAATTTCCAATATTGTGTAAACTTATTTCTACCCATTTAAGATTTCTTTAAATTAAGTGGGAAAAGTACATGGCATTACATCAGAGAAAGCCTGTGGGAAAGCTGCTTAAGTACTTTAATGTCAAATGGTCATTTCAATACTGTAAGCATGCATGTCTATTTTTTAAAAAGGTTTTACACAAATTGCAAGGATCTTTGTATGTCACACATTAACACATCATTACTTTTAGTGCAGGGGATACAGAGGCAGAACTAGAGGCCAGACTGCAGCAAATGGAACACTTTTATGCAGACCTGGAGAGGTTTTGTAATTGGCTAACCGAAGCAGAAACTACTGCAAATGTCTTACAAGATGCTACATACAAAGAATGTCTTCCGGAGGATCCAGCCACAGTGCATCACTTACTAGAGCAATGGCAAGTAAGTAAACAGTTTGTATAGCAGTATTCTGTGGTAGTCTGTCTTTGTGGTGCTGAGCTCAGCCGTGCTTGAGCTTGAAGTGCATCTAAGTAATACTGCATGTTACTTTATTGTTAATTATTCTTAAAAGGAAAAAAAATAAATCAGATTGTTTTTTTATCTGTAGCAATTCCTCTAATCAAACCTTATACCTTCTTCATACAGGTTCTCATATATAGATTTTGTTTTAATGGTATTTTCAAATTGATGCTGAAACGTCATAGGAAATACAACCTGCTACAAGCTCACTCTTCTGTCCAGCTGCAAGATATTTAGCACTGAGTAGACATGTAAAAGTTTTTAATACTGATGTCCGTCTGTTAAACTTTCACTTGTGAGAAATTATGATCAGAAGCATTGTTTGTTTTGAGGACCAAATTTTTATGGATCAAATTATGAACAGCACGTAAAGAGAACAGCATAAGTGCATATAATTATATTCTTTGCAGGAGAGTGCATTAAATTAGCAAACATGTTGTATTATTTCATTAATTCACTTATCAAAATAGTAAAATAAAATGGGATAAAATTATATTGTATATACACTGATCAGCCATAATGTTAAAACCACTGACAGGTAATGTGAATAACATTAATTCTCCTTAAAACTGCATGTTTCTATATATATTAGATATATAAGGGCCAAATTAGGATGGCTAACTAAAGCCTAGTTCACACTACAGGATTTTAAGCCCGATTTAAGCCCGATTTGTAAATTAACGAGCTCTCCGACAGATCGGTCTGTGATCGTGGGAAAATCAGCGGGTGATCAGCGCTCGGCAATCTTTATGTGTGATCTACTCAACGACGCGTCAAAGAGGCTCGCTGACACCTCGCAGACAAAATCCAGATATCTGGCATGTTAAATATCTGGGACGGTCGGCCGACTCGACATCACGTGGTGTCAATTGTAACTACGACCTCCAGCCAATGACAGCAAGTCAAGTTGAGAGTTGTTGTCAGATCGTGTGGTGTGCGACGCCCTCTTGTGGATCATTTACGAAGTGTCGCGTAGTGTGAACACCACAAGGACAAAAAGACATACAGTGAAGTCATGTAGTCTGAACAGGAAAGCGATCTGCCGACGATTAAAGTCTTATAGAGTGAACTAGCCTTAAAGCTTACAGATGCGTGTGGAGAGTGAAGGCAAGCCTCCCTGTTTCGATCCCACACAGAAGTTAGAACAACTTTCTGAAAAGGTTATTGCTGGCTATGATAGGAAGATTTCAGAACAGTGCATTGCAGCGTGCACTGCCAGTTTCACTTATCATACAACAGCTACCAACCAGGGAGGTTATCAGGTGTACCAGTGTTATCAGGTGCTTCCTTAAAGACACATGAAGTTAATGCTGCATCATGTGGGTTTGTAGAGGACAGCACTATCCAACCTCTTTTGTATACATGAGCTCACAGCATGGCCAATTTTGCCAGCAAATATTTTATTATTATGATATTATTATCATTCAAGAAATACTAAGAACACATAGCACAAAAGACATTGTAAGGGAATGGGATCTCATGTTTATGAAAGAATTATCTCACATTATTTATTCATTCTTGGAGGTTGAAGTCCTCCCATTGGGATGAGGTATTTTGTAGTCTGATAGCACCTGCCAGAAAAGAACACCAGTAATGCTTACTAGAGCATGGTGGAAATAACCATTAGTGAGAGGTGCTTCTGGAAAATAGAACAACCCTAGTAGTCTACTGCACACATCAAATAACCTGAGCCTCCACTGAAAGAAGATGCTGCTCTGGTCTTTGCTGTGTAGTGATTTGGTGTTGTTTATGCAGTCCAATCTGCAGAAAGTACATAAAGATTTCAGACAAACAGAACCAGTCGGGCATTAGCTGTGCAAGCAAAGTGGTTTTGAAGGTGGGTGAGTTATAAATACTTACCCATTAGAACCTGTGATTTTAGCTTTGACCAATACATAGAGCCAGCCACAGCATTTTAGAAACATCAGAAATTGGCAACACCCTATGGATATGTAGAGAATTACAGGTAAATGTGCAGCTCCCATAATAATTCAAAACATCTCTGTGACTTCAGCTTTATTGGTTGGCATTATTATATTGAAAGGTCAGTACATTAGAATTCCTTACATGGTGAGTGTAACAGCATTTGCAGCATTGTCTGGATTCACAAATGTAGAGCAAATGCACTCATGGGTCTATAAGATAGACTAGACAGAATTTTATCCTAAATGTGCATCCTGACCCTAAAAAATTCTCTACATCTGAAACAGAAATTATAGATATAGCAATACTGTTTTTCTTTTTTCTTTTTTTTAAATTCCCTTGGACATAGTGTTTTGTTTTGTTTTTCAGAAATTTGATTTAGTATTTATTATTTTCTATTTCCTGTTAGATCCTAGTAGACTATTTTTAAATCAGCATAAATTTACATAAATGAACCCATGGACTTGCTTTTCACTTCCTCAGCTTGTTTCAAAACTTCAGTATAGTGTAAAACTGGAAACTCTTCCAGCATTCTGATAATGATGCACAAAGATAGCAGGTGCGATTTTTAATTGATATTATACACTCACTAAGCACTTTATAAGGAACACAATCACCCAGTCATGTTGCAACAGTGCATAAAATCATGCATTTTCAGGTAATGTTCACTTTAATCATCAGAATCTCAGCGATCTGGTCTGGGTTTGGTATGTGTCTTTTTATAACTGCTGATCTCCTGGAATTTTAAGACAGAACAGATCTCTAGAGTTTACTCTGAATGGTGCAATAAATAAAAAACATCCAGCAAGCAACAGTTCTGCAGACGGAAAAGTCAATTCAACAGGGAATGGCCAGACCTGTTTCAACTGGCAGAAGGCTACAGTAACTCAAATAACCACTTCGTACAATTTTGTTGAACAGAAAATGATCCAGAATACACAATACATGTACAATACAGAACTGTCAGTCAAGAAGTGGGCACCGGTTCACCAAAAATAGCAGAACAGCTGAAAACTAGAAAAACATAGCCTGGTCTGATAAATCTTGATTTCTGCAGAGGCACACAGATGGTATTGACAGAATTTGCCAAAGGGAGGCTTTGCCCAGTATTAATATTGTATTTCTAATAAAGTGCTCAGGAAGTGTATATTTTACATTTACATTTATTTTCTCACATAGGTTAAGTTGTTTAACAACAAATGCAGTGTTCAAAGGGAAAACCCAGGGGTCAGGTAGAATTTCAGAGCTATTATTTAAACAGTTAATCTACCTGGGCATCAAGAAGTGCCTATTCAGTCCCATATTCCAACCATTTAATCACTTTTTAAATGTGTGGTTACAAATATGTTCTTAGCTGTTTAACATATCTAGATAAAAAAAACAGTAAAAGAAACCTGATCTTTTTATCTAAAACCCAAATCACTTTTGAAAGGGGATTGTATGTTTGCATTTGTAAAGCAATACTGTAAACACGATATACAAAATGGGGGAGAATGGTGGAATTAGTTATCTCCCCTTAAGGTATAATATGTTTTTAATGTATACTAAATAGACTTAAATATCACTTATAGAAAAGTGCAACATGATCTGTTTACTCCATAAATAAAACAAAGAAAAACACCCAGGATTAGCCCAGAGAACATTGGCACAGACTGGCCAAACAGGCCATTGTTCCACCACCTGTTAATGTTAATGATGGCGCCCTGTATGCCTGTAATCTATCTATCTGAACCCTGCAGTCGCAGATGAATTGTTCCCTGTTGTACAGTTCACAACACACCTTAAAAAATAATTTTTACTTAAACTGAATTTGTTTTATTTACATACCCTTTGTTAATAGAACACACACACACCATTAGTTATTCTTTTATAGCCTTTTTCATACAGTTAATCAGTGTTTTTTTTATAACTGTTTATCCATGTATTAATTGGTGTGTTATTATTCATGTTTGTCAAGTTTACTCTCCAAGGAGCTTACTCCTCTTTACTCTTCTTCATTTATATTGTAAATTATGCTATTTATTTAATTATTCTTTATAAAAAAGTGGACACGTTGAATCATTTATCTTGGTTGCCCTGCACTAACTGGTATGGCAACTATGTGTACTTGGCAATAGCACAAAGATTTTGTTAAAATTTGAAGAGGCAGGCACACTAGTGGGATATAAGGAGATGCCTTTGTTCCCAGGACTTAGCCTTTTTTTCAGTAGCAGTGCCCACTCTCTCCATGAACAACAGTCCCAATGTGCCTCCTTCAAATGGCATGCCGAAGTTGCTGAACAGTAGTATTATAAGCCTTTTTCTGGTTATTCACCATTTTTCAGACTTCATTCCATATTATCTCTCATCATATTCTACTGCACACTCATATCCATATGGTGTGGAATTACAGCTGTGCTCCAGGAGTCCTGAAAGGCATAGATGAATGTTAGACCTGAAGTCTTAATCTATGGATATGTTACACCGGAAGACTTACCATGTTATGGTCTGATTATCATTGTTCCTTTCTTGTATCAATTTTTGTTATGATGCTGTTTGTTTTAACCTGATGGGAATGATGTAAGTTGCATACATTACATTCACAGGAAATGTGAAGGTAACATATTAAAATGCTATTAAATTATAGTTGTAAAGTATTGTACAAATTCTATACATGTGTTTGACATGTTTGACTTGTCTAGAAGGATTTGCCTCTTAGCGCCGGTGACAGAAAACACTAACTGAAATAAACCTGTTAATCTCTACAGGATCTACAGAGGGAGATTGATACCCAGACAGATACGTATCATTCACTTGATGAAAATGGGCACCGTATTGTGGCATCGCTGGGAAGGGCAGACAATGCTATAGTGCTGCAAAAACAACTTTACAATATGGGAAAGCGCTGGCAGGATTTATGTAAAAAAGTCAACAGTATGAGGTAACAATCTTTTATTTCTAAAATCATTTTTGTAATTGAGTTTTATGTGAAACATCTGATATCTGCTCATTGAATTCTTACATGACAGTAAACAAATTTCACAGTTCATTTTAATAAAGAATTACCGCAAAAAGCAAGTTAAAATATTAATTTCATCTTGTGCAACCTGATGATATGTGCATGTAGTTATGTAAATCTAATTATATATCATTATGAACATGCAAACATTACTATGGATTTTGAGGCAGCTTGTTTTTATATCCCCAATTTTTATAACCAACAATGTGCGCAAATTATGTCTCAGTGATGTATGCAGGTTGTTTGTTAGGTGTTAACACATCATTATTTTGGATCAATGTTCATGCAATATGCAATGATAAAACACTACTGGCTAAGCAACGCTCCCAAACCGCACATTAATTATAAGGGGTAGAGTCTGTGAAGGGAGATGAATCTGTTTATCACACAGGGAGAGTAAAATTGTAGGAGCAAAATGCCATCAAGAATGAGAAATGACTTCTTTTTCTAACAGGCCTGATTTTTATCGCTATTTAACAGTGTTTTCAGGCATACTGTTAGGTTTCACATTAAAAACTACAACAAAACATTTTGTCATAGACCACAACCCCATCAAGTTTAAATCTGAATACAAAAACAGATTAGAATATATTGAGCAATATAGATACAGCTAATGGCACTGTGTTACATCAGTTTATTGTGGCTTATTTTATAAAATATTTTTAGCAGACTATCATCATGTGAAACCTAGTGCCTCAAACCTAGTGCTTAGATTTGTGTACAACATGCAGATATTCATTATGTTGTTTATAATTATATATTATTTGCTAAAATGCCTCTCTTCTTCTCAGGCATCACCTGGATGATAGTATGGAACAGTGGAAACATTTTCACCTATCCTTACAAGGCCTACTCCAGTGGCTACAGCTTAAGAGGGAGGAGCTGGACCAACAGAAACCAGTTGGGGGAGATGTCCCTGCTGTTCGTCATCAACTGATCACCCATAAGGTTAATTTTTTTTTTTTAATTTCTTTCTCATCATATTCTTGCAGTAGGACTGATTGTGGTGATGTACAAGGGCAAAATGACAAAAACTGTACAACTGTCCAAACACTTATGGACCTGACTGTAAAATAATCTAGATTATTCCAGTATGATTTGGAGACAATCACTTTGTTTAATAGATAGATAGGTACTTGTCTATTATGCCTATATTCTAAATTACATTATGTAAACTGCTTAGTCGAGATGAATAAATGAATAAATTTCTTGTAGTTTGGAGGAACTTATGGTCTAGAAAATACAGCTGTATATATAAATACCCTCACTATGTGTATTGTTGTATGGGTATGAGGTAAAAAAAAAAAGAGAAAACACTGCAAGTTTGAAAATTCTACTACATAGAGCTTATCATTTTGTCACAGGATTTCAGGAGGGAGCTAAGTGCAAAAGAGCCTTCAATAAATGGAGCACTTGATAACGTGAAGAGTTTTTTAATTGAAATGCCTGGTGAAGAAAGGAAACAGACACCTGTTGAAAGAGGTATGCCATTTATTGCCATAAACAGGAATCTAACCCCAGTTTACTAGGGATTTACTAGGGCTTTAAACTTACTGTAAATGCAGCTGTGTTAATCTTACTAAATGCATGTGTGCAGTATGTGATTTATATAAAGTAAAGCTATAGCCTGCTATATGTAAGATGACCCCAGTGTTCAATCATATTTGAACAGAATAATTATTAACATATCTAAGATACTTCTGATTTAATAAATAAAATAAATTACAAATGTATTTAGTAATTTTTTTTTTTTAATTATTTTACTTGGCAGAGGGTTTAATAAGTGGTTCAGAGGTTTATGTGGTAGCTTAGTGGTTAAGTTGTTGAACTACTGAGATAAATGTAAGTTGCTCTGGATAAGGGAGTCAAATGCAGAAATGTAATGTAAATGTAGAAGTGTCTGGTGTGAAGTAGCAGTCCAGTGCAACTTAATATTTGCATAAAGTGCAGTGGATAAAGCCATTAGGTAGATTCATAGATATAGCAAAACAATCATTTACTATTTATTTATTTTTTCATTGACAAATTTTCATTTTCATGACAAAAAATGGTGATTCACGTTGACAGTTGCAGGGTAAGAGTTTTTTTGTAAAGGCTGCTCTTAGGTCTGGGGGTTGTAATCTGCTCTGTGTTACTCAGAGTAGGAAGCAATGTCATTAGAAATCCCGTTAATTGAATTCTGTCACATACACAAAATGTAGTGAAATACTTTTTGACTATGTCATAAAAATAGAATTAAGATAAGAGAATTTAAAAAAAAGAGTACTAAGAATATACACAAAAATATAAATAAGTAAAATAATTATATTCTTATGCAAGTATTATAACCGTTCCGGCTCTTTAAACCAGTATTGTTATAAGAAAATGAGGGGGGACAAACTTTGCAATAACCTATTAGGTATTGTTAAGGGTCTTATCAAAATACACAATACACAACTAGCAGCAGAAGTCTTTTGCCAGCATATATTGAGTCTCTACACAAATAAAAAACACACAAAATCCCATCATATGAAATGTTCACAATAAATATGGTCAATGTCCAAAATGAAAGTATGGTCATATAAATGTCCACCTAAGATATTGAAAGAGGAAATCAGTTGATAAAGGAGAACAACCAATATGATAAAGTCTTATCTGTTGAAGGGTAGGTTGATGAAATGGTGAACACAGAATTAAACAGATGTCCTTCTTGGGATAAGCCAAGAGTCCTTTGGGAAAAGTTCTTGGGCAGCTGCAATCCTGCACTCCACACAGTAGCACAAGCTTGCAGGTTACACAAAGTCCTCTACAAAGGAAAACAACTCATTAACCTTCAACCAAACTCTACAACAAAACATTTGAATAAGTAACTTTCCTAAACAATAACCCTCTCAAAGGCTACACAAAACAAAAGATGAAAGATAAAGCACCAAACTCACGGTTGAGCAGCAAAACAAATGTTTCTCAAACCAGGACCCTCTAGAGCAGGGGTGTCTAATCTTATCCAGAAAGGGCCAGTGTGGGTGCAGGTTTTCATTCCAACCAAGCACAAGCTACACCTGATTCCAACTGGCTAATCAACTGATCTTGGCTTTCAGTAGACTCAAGTGTGGCTTCTGCTCGGTTGGAATGAAAGCCTGCACCCACACCGGCCCTTTGCAGATAAGATTGGACACCCCTGCTCTAGAGAAACAGCAGATACCATGAGGTAACTCAAACTGAATCTGCCTCTCATTCTACTACTTCTTCTTTTATCCAAAATAGAAATTTGCTATTGGTGTCCCCTAGTGGTCAGGATGAACAAAGCACTCAAGATTAAATACACTGAACCATGTAACAAGATGTGACTGTTACAGTATATTGTTTTTAAAATAATAATTCTCTCTCTCTCTCTCTCTCTCTCTATATATATATATATATATATATATATATATATACACATACATTATATATATATATATATATATACACACACACACACACACACACACTATATTGCCAAAAGTATTCACTCACCTGCCTTGACTCACATATGAACTTAAGTGACATCCCATTCCTAATCCATAGGGTTCAATATGACGTCGGTCCACCCTTTGCAGCTATAACAGCTTCAACTTGCATTTGTGAGATCACACACTGATGTTGGACGAGAAGGCCTGGCTCTCAGTCTCCGCTCTAATTCATCCCAAAGGTGTTCTATCGGGTTGAGGTCAGGACTCTGTGCAGGCCAGTGAAGTTCATCCACACCAGACTCTGTCATCCATGTCTTTATGGACCTTGCTTTGTGCACTGGTGCACAGTCATGTTGGAAGAAGAAGGGACCAGCTCCAAACTGTTCCCACAAAGTTGGGAGCATGGAATTGTCCAAAATGTCTTGGTATGCTGAAGCATTCAGAGTTCCTTTCACTGGAACTAAGGGGCCAAGCCCAGCTCCTGAAAAACAACCCCACACCATAATCCCCCCTCCACCAAACTTTACACTTGGCACAATGCAGTCAGACAAGTACCGTTCTCCTGGCAACCGCCAAACCCAGACTCGTCCATCAGATTGCCAGATGGAGAAGCGCGATTCGTCACTCCAGAGAACGCGTCTCCACTGCTCTAGAGTCCAGTGGCGGCGTGCTTTACACCACTGCATCCGACGCTTTGCATTGCACTTGGTGATGTATGGCTTGGATGCAGCTGCTCGGCCATGGAAACCCATTCCATGAAGCTCTCTGCGCACACTCCTAAACCTTGTGGACAGCCTTCCCAGAAGAGTTGAAGCTGTTATAGCTGCAAAGGGTGGACCAACGTCATATTGAACCCTATGGATTAGGAATGGGATGTCACTTAAGTTCATATGCGAGTCAAGGCAGGTGAGCGAATACTTTTGGCAATATAGTGTGTATATATATATATATATATATATATATATATATATATATATATATATATATATACACACTACTCACAAAAAGTTAAGGATATTTGGCTTTTGGGTGAAATTTATCATGAAAGTAGGGCATTTAAGTAGAAGCATGCAGTGGTGATTTCCTCATCTCAAACAATTTATTGAAACAAAAGCCAACAACAGTGGTGGGTATACCACAACAAAAAATGTCAATGTCTCAATAATTTGTCATATGCCCTTGACCATCAATTACAGCTTGACAACGACGTCTCATGCTGTTCACAAGTCGACTTATTGTCTGCTGAGGCTTGGCATTCCACTCTTCTTGAAGGGCGGCCCTCAGGTCATTGAGGTTCTGGGGTGCAGGGTTACGAGCCTCTACACGGCGACTCATCTGATCCCATAGGTTTTCTATGGGATTCAGGTCTGGAGAAAGTGCAGGCCACTCCAATTGAGGATCCCCAGCCTCCAGCAGCCATTCCTTAATGATGCGACCTCAATGAGCTGGAGCATTGTCGTCCATGAAGATGAAATTAGGCCTGTGTTGTTCATGCAGGGGCACAATGACTGGATTAATGATGTTATTCAGGTAGTATTGGCTTGTCACTGTACCATTCACAAGATGTAGGGCAGTTCTGTATTGAGTAGACACACCTGCCCAGACTGTAACACCACCAACACCAAAGGCTCGTCTGGTGACAACAGTGGCTGATGCATAGCGCTCTCCTTGACGACTCCAACATCGTTGGTGTCCATCATTTCTGCTCAAAGTGAATCAACTTTCATCAGAGAACAGCACTGAGGCCCACTGGTCCCTCGTCTAGTGTAAATGCTCCCTGGCCCGATGCCTGTGCCTGGTGGTGTGGTCAGGAACCCTTGCAGGTCGTCTAGCACGCAGACCACACTGATGTAAACGATTTCGAATGGTCTGATGTGACACTTGGGTGCCTCTCACCTCCCTTAAATGTGCCTGGAGTTGAGTGGCAATCATCATCTGGTTCTGCAGGGCACTGTTCACAATGAAGCGGTCATCAACGTGGGATGTGGCCAAAGGACGTCCACTTCTATGCCTTTCTGTGACTCTTCCAGTCTCTCTCTATCTCTGTCGCAACCTGCTGATGACACTCTGTGACACTCTAAGCTCAGTGGCCACTTCCCTCTGAGAACATCCTGTATGAAGCCTCGCAATGGCGAGGTACTGTTGATCAATTGTTAGGTGTGGTCTTGGTCTCGGTCTCATGATGTCAAAATGTGAACTGCATGATGAAGAGGACTGTTTAAAAACCAATTCTAATTGAACCAGAAAATTTATTGGTTGATTCATGGATCAAATACCAGTTGTGAAGTTATGCAAAAAATACTGAAACACTGAACAGTTGGACATGTGCATTCAAAAGTGTAGAGAAGGTCAAATTAAGTTCACCTGTAAAGGTTATAGTGCATTTTAGGTTTTAGGTGCATCCTGAAATTTCACCCGAAAGCCGAATATCCTATATATATCCTAATATATATACATATATGTATATATGTATATATGTATATATACATATATATACATATACATATGTCCAGGAACATTACGTGCACACTTTAAAACTAGCTCACTGAAAGGTGTAATGAACAGGTATCGCGGTTGCGGCACAATCAGTGATGAAACGCCAAAAGCAGCAACAGATGACTTTATTGTCGTCATAGATGAAAAGAAAGAAAGGAGATGTGAGTTGGTTGATTCAGTAAATTAGCTCGGGTCAGGATAATCATATTTACTGTCTGCACCTGTTGATGTTAGCCTAATGTTGACTGAGCTAAGGTTAACATACACTGCTGTTGCTAGGTAACTTCAGACTGTTAGCTAAATATTTAATGTAGATTAGAACATTCTGTGTACCATGAAAACGTGTTCACTTTACATTTTCATGCGCATTTTCTGTCAGCAGTGTATGACCAGCAGACTCTGAATGCTAGTTTAATTTTAGACTCAATATGATCATAACTCAGTGGTTTTCAGATGAGGTGGACAGTTAGGATACATGGAGAGATGGGATTTAATGGATAGATGGAGGACAATGAAAAATGTTTTTTATATTAAAGTTATTTTTTTTATGTTTGTGAGATTGTGTGAGAATCTTGCATCCTGTGTTCCAAATAAGTAGTGTATCTATTGTATTATCAGGTTTTCCTATCCTTTTGGGTTACAAAAGTCACACAGATCATTTCTTCCTACCCTGCTGTAATACAGTGTTGGAGGCATAAAAATGATCTACTTTAGGTATTTGTGCTGCACAGAAAATTAGGACCAGGAATGTAAATATTTTAATTTGCTCATTAACTAAGGGTGGTTGTTTATGTATGAAAGATAATTATTAAAGTAATGATCAACATTTTCATATAATTACATATTAATGTTGCTGCTGTCTATCTGCAATGATATTACAAAATAGTGATTCAGCACACAGTTCATAAAAGCTTTTTGCTTTTTCTAGTCTAAGCCCCTGCGGTTTGGTGGATGTGTCTCTGACAAACGTCCTGTGCCACAAGTAATTTATTTTACATTTTCAGGTACAGCTGTCAGTTTAAAATAAAAGTTTGTTTAACAGTGGAAATTGAATCCCACATTATTTAAATTTTATTCACACACAAAACATTAATAGTGAACATTTTTTAATTTATAAAATGATTCTCTGAAGTCTTGGTGATCAGCCCCTATTAAACAATAAAGAAATTAAGACATCTTTTTTATATACATAGTTTAGTAGCCTACTATTCTTTTTGGCAGAATTCATCATTATAATCAACTTAATTATTTTGTATCACCATAGTCCCTAAATGTATGTGAATGCAGGAAATGGGATTCAAATCTAACCCCCCCCCCCATTTTGTGCCCCCCCCCCACACACACACTTCCTAAACCAAAGTTACACCCTTGTATACTGTATGTATATAGAACATTTTGTCCTCAAAGTTGATGTGAAAAAATTGGCAAGCGTAAGGATTTGAGCGAGTTTGACAAGGGCCAAATTGTGATAGCTAGACAACTGGATCAGAGCATCTCCAAAACTGCAGCTCTTGTGGTGTGTTCTCAGTCTGCAGTGGTCAGTATCTATCAAAAGTGGTCCTGTGTGGTCTGATCCAACAGACTATCTACTGTTGCTGAAATTGCTGAAGAATTTAATGCTGGTTCTGATAGAAAGGTGTCAGAATACACGGTGCATCACAGTTTGTTGCGTGTGGGGCTGAATAGCCGCAGACCAGTCAGGGAGCCCATGCTGAGTGTAGGATATATTATGCTGCAAGTGAATTGTCAGTTCTCAAAGTTGTAGTGTTGGAAGCAGGAAGAAAGGGCTTAGAACAGTTTTACCTATGTACAGTATCTCACAAAAGTGAGTATACCCCTCACATTTTTGTAAATATTTTATTATACCTTTTCATGTGACAACACTGAAGAAATGACACTCTGCTACAATGTAAAGTAGTGAGTGTACAGCCTGTATAACAGTGTAAATTTGCTGTCCCCTCAAAATAACTCAACACACAGCCATTAATGTCTAAACCGTTGGCAACAAAAGTGAGTACACCCCTAAGTGGAAATGTCCAAACTGGGCCCAATTAGCCATTTACCCTCCCCAGTCTCATGTGACTTGTTAGTGTTACAAGGTCTCAGGTGTGAATGCGGAGTGTGCTCAGCGTCATATCCAGAGGTTGTCTTTGGGAAATAGACGTATGAGTGCTGCCAGCATTGCTGCAGAGGTTGAAGGGGTGGGGGGTCAGCCTGTCAGTGCTCAGACCATACATCACACACTGCATCAAATTGGTCTGCATGGCTGTCATCCCAGAAGGAACCCTCTACTAAAGATTATGGACAAGAAAGCCCGCATACAGTTTGCTGAAGACAAGCAGACTAAGGACATGGATTACTGGAACCATGTCCTGTGGTCCGATGAGACCAAGAGGCAGTGGCAGTATTGCAACATGATAACGACCCCAAACACACCTCCAAGACAACCACTACCTTGCTAAAGAAGCTGAGGGTAAAGGTGATGGACTGGCCAAGCATGACCTAAACCCTATTGAGCATCTGTGGGGCATCCTCAAATGGAAGGTGGGGGAGCGCAAGGTCTCTAACATCCACCAGCTCTGTGTCATCATGGAGGAGTGGAAGAGGACTCCAGTGTCAACCTGTGAAGCTCTGGTGAACTCCATGCCCAAGAGGGTTAAGGCATGCTGGAAAATAATGGTGGCCACACAAAATATTGACACTTTGGGCCCAATTTGGACATTTCCACTTAGGGGTGTACTCACTTTTGTTGCCAACGGTTTAGACATTAATGGCTGTGTGTTGAGTTATTTTGAGGGGACAGCAAATTTACACTGTTATACAGGCTGTACACTCACTACTTTACATTACTTTACAGTGTCATTTTTCTTCAGTGTTCTCAAATGAGAAGATATAATAAAATATTTACAAAAATGTGAGGGGTGTACACACTTTTGTGAGATACTGTATATATCCAAGTTGGCACCATGGTATCTGGATGCCATTCTGGTGACTCCACTTAGTCTGTGCTTCTCTGTTATATTGATGGACAGAACTGTGGAGACCAGTAAATCCAGACGTAAAGATCCTAAGAACATGCAGAAGAACTTAGCTTTATACTTGCAAATTGAGGAAACAACACACACCGTCACTATAAGGAGTTTTTCTGAAAATGAACAATGTGAGCTTGTTTATAGACTTTAATACAATTTTAATAGTCCTAGAGAGGTTAGCCTGCAAGCTTACTTGGTGATCCCAGGAGGTGAGAGTAGGCTAGTTTATCTCAAGTACCAAAGACCCACAAAGTTGTACCCTGAGATCCCTGCTGATGAGGTGCAGAAAATAGTAGCATGATGCCAGGCTAAAAGATTATGGTGTTTATGGAAAGAGGCAGTAGCAGAACTACACCCCACTAACAAGTGAGCAGCCTCAGGTACCTTTGAATACACATATCTGAAAATCTGACCTAGACTCATCAAATCCAAGGGGTTTCAGAAGGGGTTTCAAAGTGTCAGATCTGACAGAGTGCCCATTCATGGGCATGTGAGTACCAAAACTGGAATATGAAGCAATGGAAAAAGGTGTCCTGGTCTGACTGATTGATTTTTTAAGTGGATAACTGTGTGTTTGCATTACTTACTTGTAGAAGAGTTGACACAAGGATGAACTATGGGAAGAAGGCCAGCCAGCAGAGGCAGTGTGATGCTCTGACACATACCACCAACCTGAAAATTGTTGCAGACCACGTGCCTACCTTCATGCCCAGGGAATTCCCTAATGGCTGTAGTCTCTTTCAGCAGGATAATGTTCCCAGGCACACAATAATTGTCTAGAAGTAATTTGAGTAACATGAGCAAGTTCCCCAGATCTCAATCCTATTGATGGGCTAAACTAACAAGTATGATCCATAAATTCAATTAAATTTATTTACAAGTCCATAATCCTGACTGGACAATCAGGTGTGAAATTCCCTGATCAGTTTTGGACCCATAATCTGGATAAACAATATGGGGATCTGGGGTGGAGTACCTCTTGAGTAGGCTGATGACGTACCTTTCTTTAGTTATACGTGGTACATGCAGCTGCAAATACCAGGGTATCCTCCTTGATGGGAGACCAGAAGAAACTTCTTAGGAGGAACTCAAGGGTCCATGCAGAGCTGGTATGGCAGGTAAGGTGGGAAGCTAATGTCTGCAAGTGCTAGCTTTATGGCCAGCAGTTCTCAGTCTCCCAGATCATAGTTTCTTTTAGCAGATGTTTTTGCAGAGACACAGTTTTGTTGAGCATGTCACAAAGGACATCATTGTTGTCTATGGATCTCATAACGGTGGCCCTTCTGAAGCTTGTCATACAAAGGGGAACTTCAGAAAGATCCAGGGGTTCTCGGGACTCCGGAGTGATGTCAGGGGAACTTGAGAAAAGTGAGACCCATATTGGTGGGCCAGTTGATATGGGGATTGACAAGGACAACAGGGAACTCCACTTCCTCCTGATGTTGTAAGATGGAGATACGTAGAGGAGATGTTTGATGCCTTATCTCTCCACAGCCTGTTTTAAAAGTACTGTGAGACCTACACAATATTAGGCAGGTTGTGTTAATGATATGGTTGACGAATGTATCTGTGATTATATACCATAAAACAAGATTTTGTTGGCTGTAGAGCATCTTGTTTGAGGGTTTGTGCAAAAACCACAAGCATGGCAATGAAGATTAAGATTTGTTAAATGCCTGATATGCATGTCTATTATGGGGTAAATATCAGGTAACTATTACAATTAAAGTACATATACTTTATAAAAAAAAAGTAAGAAAATTAACCATATAATTTGTAGGCATGATATACAGTACTTTACAATGGCACTATGAAACAAGCCATACCTGTACAGTTACATATAGTTCTTCAAGAACTTTGCTTTTGCTCCCCTTGTTTCTCCAGTTGTCAGCTCAGAGGAAAGAATTCAAAATGTGGAACGCATTTTACGTAAGGAAGCAGAGGATATAAGCAAACTTTGGAAAAACCTGGGTGTAGCTGCAGCAGACTGGCAACAACAGTTGGAGCTAGCACTGGAGAGACTGCTGGGACTTCAAGATTCAGCAGATCAGTTAGAGTTCAAGCTTCAACAAGCTGAAATTCAAAAAAATTCTTGGACACCAGTTGGAGACTTGCTTATTGACAGTTTATGTGACCAAATCAGCATGGTCAAGGTTAGTAATTGGTCTCACATTATAATGATCTACATCATTCAGAATGAAAAGTTGACACAATTGAAATGAAATTATTGGGATCAGCCAGGAGTAGTACACATTGTAATTGATTTCAGAAGACAGTTTTAATGATGTTTAGAGAAGTTCACAAATAGCCTATACAATAATTTTAATGCATGTGCAGCAATCTTATTAATGCCACAAGGAAGTAATAGTTAAACATTCTGAGACTGCTCTTATTGAGATGAATCAGAGTCTATGTAACTATTCTAAGTTAAAGATTTTTAAGGCTTTGGTTTTCAGTAACAGAATAATACATTCAGTGGTTTGTTTGATATAATCTTTTTAATAATACAGTGGTCTGTTTATAAGCTACACTTCTTTGATATCTACACTGATTGCTTATTGTATCAGGTAATCTTACTATATAGGTCACTTTGTTAGTTATACATACTTTTGTTAGTTAGTAAAAACTGACTGTAGACTATATGACACAAACAAACTGACAATCTGACCATCTGACAACAAATTACCACAGGAAAATGCAGAGGGGTACCTGATACAATAGTCATTCAATACAGCTTCATGGTAGGGGTACCTAATAAAGAATGTGCTAAAATAAAAGAAATCATGGTTGTGATGGTAGATACACTATATTGCCAAAATTTTTGGGACATCTGCCTTTACATGCACATGAACTTTAGTGACATTCCATTCTAAATCCGAGAGTTTAATATGGAGTTGGCCCGCCCTTTGCAGTTATAACAGCTTCAACTATTCTGCGAAGGCTTTCCACAAGTGTTCATGGGGAATTTTTGACCATTCCTCTTGAAGGTCATTTATGAGTTCAGGCACTGATGTTGGACGAGAAGGTCTGGCTCGCAGTCTCCACTCATCCCAAAGGTGTTCTATCGGGTTGAGGTCAGGACTCTATGCAGGCCAGTCAAGTTCCTCCACACCAAACCCGCTCATCCATGTCTTTATGGAACTTGCTTTGTGCGCTGGTATGCAGACATGTTGGAACAGGAAGGGGTCATCCCCAAACTGTTCCCACAAAGTTATGAGCATGAAATTGTCCAAAATGTCTTGGTATGCTGAAGCATTAAGAGTTCCTTTCACTGGAACTAAGGGGCCAAGCCCAACCCCTGAAAAACAACCCCACACCATAATCCCCCCTCCAACTTTACACTTGGCACAATGCAGTTAGGCAAGTTTTGCATTGCACTTGGTGATATTAGGCTTGGTTGTAGCTGCTTGGCCATGAAAACCCATTCCACTAAGCTCTCTACGCACTGTTCCTGAGCTAATCTGAAGGCAACACAAAGTTTGGAGGGCTGTAGCTATTGACTTTGCAGAAAGTTGGTGACTTCTGTGCTTCTCAGCATGCACTGACCCCGCTCTGTGATTTTACATGGCCTACCACTTCATGTCTGAGTTGCTGTTGTTCCCATTTGCTTCCACTTTGTTATAACACCATTAACGATTGAATGTGGAATTGCCAGTAGTGAGGAAATTTCCCTAAATGGACTTATTACACAGGCAGCAACTTTTCACTGTACCACACTTGAATTCACTGAGCTCCTGAGAGCGACCCATTCTTTCACAAATGTTTGTAGAAAAAGTCGGCATGCCTATGTGCTTGATTTTAAACACCTGTGGCCATGGAAGTGATTGGAATGCCTGATTTGGAGAGGTGTCCCAAAACTTTTGGCAGTATATTGTAGCTCTTTCCTCTGAGTGTGTTAAGCTTTGCAGAAATAATTCTCTGAAAAAATTTATAGTATTAAATGAAACCTTTATATCAGGTTTCTCTGTTAAGGACTATGGTCACTCTTATTTATTGCAAGTTTGCTTTTGAAAATGCACATTGAAAATGTTAGATTTTATTCTAAAGTTGTTGTGTCTAATTTCCTCTACCTTTTTTAATTAACCAGGGATTCCAGGAGATGATTGCTCCGATCCAGGATGATGTAAATCAAGTCAACAAATTAGCCTCTCAGTTTAAAATGCCTGGTATTCAACTTTCTCCAGACAACCTGAAGAGAAATGATGATCTCAATAGGCGATGGAGACTTCTGCAGGTATACATTTTTTGAGAAAAAAGAGCTGAGTTTGCTTGAGGAGGTTATTTTAGATGTCAATTAATTAATATGTCGATAACATGACAACTCTAAAAGTATTTTTAGCATAAATGATAATGTTACTGATTTATCATTCCTCAGCTCCAGCAGACACTCCAATTCCATGCAAAGGTCGTCCTAACCATGAAAAAAAGTTGGACACACACAATCAGACCTGTACTTAATATATTTATTAGGGTATATGTTATTATATGTAATTGCCCTCATCGAATTTTATATAAATTTGATTTTTTTTTACAGCAACTATAAGGTGTGTGCAAATACAACAGTGGCATTTTTAAAATGGCTGTGTTCAACTGTTTCAAGAAGGGAAATAGATAAAGACTCATGGTTCTGACAAAATGTTATCATTTGACAATTTCCTGATTGACAAGGGGATGACAGAATTTTTTAAATTTAGCTTGCTTAAACAGCACAGCGATGTAAATTTTTAAGCCTTCTATTAAATGTGTTGGTGACTTCCACGGCCAGTTCAAGTCCAGAACATTTAAGAGGTTAAGATTATGCTACAAAAATACACTGATCATCATAGACTGATGATCTCCTCATAATGGCACCTGTTAGTGGGTGGGATATATTAGGCAGCAAGTGAACATTTTGTCCTTAAAGTTGATGTGTTAGAAGCAGGAAAAATGGACAAGCGTAATGATTTGAAGAGGATTGGAAAAGGAGATGGTCAGAGGGTTACATATGAACCTGGATCTGGGGAAGGAGGTTTTGTCTTCATATTCAACTATATCTATCTGGCATGATTGGCATTGGCATTATCTGGCATAATTTCAAAAGAACTAGTGCATTTGCATCTGAGTTTTGGAGTTTATTACAATATCAACAAAATATGAATATAAAATTTTGTGATGGTGCAAAAAAAAAATATGTTTGCTGTAAGTTCTCTTAGTCTGTTGGTTATTTCTACCACAAATTTACTGCATATAAACTGTAAATGAAATATTTGTGTTTGTCTTTGCACACTAGGTGCTTAAAACTGTTAACACTTAGAGGTTCAAAACACCCTGTTTATGCTCATATGCTATGATCACAAAAAATAGAAAATAATCCTCCTCTCTTTCCATCATTTCTATCTGCTGTTGTATTCTCTGCAACTTTTTTTTGTGATGAAAAATTTGTGATGATCAATGAATCACAAACTCACTTCAGTAACATATCTTTTTTAGATATCAGTTGAAGAACATCTGTCCCAGCTTATTGAGGCCCATAGAGATTTGGGAGAAAATTCTCAGCATTTTCTACAAGGTGAAACAAGTCATTTATGCATTTTGGCTTAGTATATGTATGTATGTATGTTTGTATTATTATTATTATCATTATTATTATTATACTGACCATGTAGATTTCTTTCCTGTTTACAGGGTCTGTGAAAAGTCCTTTTGAACGCTCTGTTTCACCAAACAGTGTTCCTTATTATATAAAGTAAGTATTCCAGAGATAGCAACTTTCATTAATTCACTACTTCTTCCCTTAAGTGTATTATGAACTGACACAAAAAATAACTAACTTGCACAAAAATATTAATGTTATTACTTTAAAGCAGTTGATGTCTGCTAGACTCCCAAGGACATACTGTATGTTATTCACTCACTGGGCTCCTAGCAGCTTAACATGAAATACCAAAGGGCAACATGAAGTACAAGCTGATATTACTGTTTTAATATACAGCTTTAGGAACTGTGATAGTTTAGAATATATTATTAGATACTTGAAACCATGTAAGTAAGGTCCTCAAAATAATAATATTATATTGTTAATTATTGTTATTTGGTAAAAAAAAAAAAAAAAAATACCATTCCTATGTTCCTCTGAACCAACAGTATGCACACACACACACACACACACACACACACACAAACAAACACAAACTGCCTGGCCAAAGTCACACGCTCTAATATTTTGTTTCAAAACCTTTCCTTTGATTAAGGCATGCATTTGCCATGGCATCGTTTTATGCAATGTCACAACATTTATTTCCTTCCAGAGATGTATTAATTTCTTGTCAAGATCATGTATCGATTATAGGAGCATATTCCAATGAGTCTTAATGGGGTTAAGGTTTGGACTCTGTGGTGGCCAATCCATATGTGAAAATTATATCTCATGCGCTCTGAACCTCTCTTTCACAATTTGAGTACAATGAATGTCACCTTGGAATATGCTCATGCCATGAGGGAAGAAAAAATCCATTGATTGGAAAAACCTGGTCATTCAGCATATCCAGGTAGTCAGCTGACCTCATTTTTGGGCACACAACATTGCTGAACTAGGACTTGACCAACTGAAGCAACCCCTGATCACATCACTGCCCCTTGTATGGTGAGCACTAGGTATGATGGGTGCATCACTTCATCCACCCCTCTTTGTAACTGGACTCTATTTTTACAGTGTCCAATATTTATGCTGGCTAGCAAAATGAAATCTTTTTTAACCAATTAGCCTCACTGATAAGGCAACACATATGTTTAGTCCCAATTCCTTGAGTTCTCTTCACACTTTGTTTGTGAAAATCCTCTTACTTTCACTGTTAAACATAGCAGTGAGTTTTACTATTGTTCCTACTGTTGGTTTAATTTTAACAAAATCTCTGATCACAATAATTCAAGATTTTTTTGTGACCACATTTCTTCCTCAAAGATGGTTCACCACTATCCTACCAGGTTTTAAATAAAGGACAGTTCTTAACCCAGTGTTAGCAGTTTGCATGATGAAACATATTAAAACATATTAATCACTGAGCTTCTTATCTAATGGAAGATTACCTATTTGCTTAGTACTGATTTATCTGTAGTTTTGTGTTTTTTTAGGGTCCTTGTCACTACTTGTAGCCTGAGGCAATACCTGTAGGTAGTCCAGCTCCTCCAAGACTACACATCCATACATGCTGTAGCATGAGTTTTGGTGTGTCAGCCAGCACACACAGTTTCAAGAGCATGGAGGAGTTACTAGGAGACACAACGAGAACTAGACAGGGCCATAGAAGGGCAACAACCCAGCAGCAGGACATGTGCAAAGAGGAACAGGAGGAGCACTGCCAGAACTAGTTTCTGGCCAAACTGTCATGAGGCTCCATGAGGGCATGAGAGCTTGACATCCTCTAGTGGGACCTGTAGTCATAGCCCATCATCATTGATTGGTATGTGCGAGAGAATACCAGCATTGGCAGGTCCTCAATTGGTGCCCCGTTTTGTTCATGGATGAGAGCAGGTTCACGCTGAGCATTTGTGACACGTGAAAGAGTCTGGAAATTTCATGGTGAATAATATGCTGCCTACCTGCACATCGTCCAGCATGACTAGTTTGGCAGTGAGGCAGTTATTTTCAGTAAATATCCTTAGAGGGTAGCACAGACCTTCATGTGCTAGTCAACGGTACCTAACAGCAATAAGGTTGAGGATGAAATCTTCAAACCATTGTCAGATTGAACTGGTGCAGTGGGCCCTGGGTTCCTCCTGATGCATGTCAATGCCTTACACCATGTGGCCAGAGTGTGTAGGCAGTTTCTGAATGACAAAGGCATTGATGCCATTGACTGACCCACACATTCTCCAGACATGATTTCACTTGAAAACCTCTAGGACGTTAGGTATCGGAGCATCCAACATTGCCAAGTAGCACCACAGATTGTCCAGGAACTCACTGATGCCCTGAAGTTCTGGAAGGAGATCTTTAATCTCTAATCTCATTAGGAGCATTCCCAGACATTGTTGGGAGTACGTACAGGCACATGGGGGCCAAATACACTACTGACTTACATTATGAGCTGCCATGCAAGTTGGATCAGTCAGAAATTGAATTTTTTACTTAGATTTTTGGTGTGATTTTGAATCCATCCATCAGTGTTATTTTTTATTGACCATTGTCATATCTTTTTGTTGTCAACGTATCAAATTACACAGCATCTAAGTAAAAATGTTAAACTTGAATATGTACCTTTTTGTTAGTAAAGAGTGTTTGACTTATTTGCACTTCCTTCGTCTAAACACTGGGTCTATAGCTCTGCCTATGTCACGTGTGACCTTTCGATTATGATTATGTAGTAACGTCGCGGACGCGCATCCCAGAACTAGTGCTAGACGAGCTTTTGTGGTTAAAAAGTATACAATTTTTTACTTTCTAAGAAAATGAGCAATGGTTTGGCTAGATAAGAGCCTTATTCCTGGGCTGGGATGGTTTAGAGCTCTTTGAAGCTGCATTTAAACTGTATTTTGGAAGATCAAACTAGCGGGCACCATTGAAGTCCACTATATAGAGAAAAATCCTGAAATGCTTTCCTCAGAAAACATAATTTCTTTACGACTGAAGAAAGAAAGACGTTCATGTTCATATCTTGGGTGACACGGGGGTGAGTAAATTATTTGTAGATTTTTGTTTTGGAAGTGAACTTCTCCTTTAATGTTTGGGCGTTTAATTTTTAACCCGTAATGTTGATATTGTTGTTGCTAGACTGCTGCTACTGTTTAACACTTTAGCCTGATAAACAGGCCCCCACTCGACAGGGCAGTAAAATACCTTGTAGCGAGCTTTTTCGCAGGATTCCTCAGTAAAGGCGTTTGGGGGAAGGGAGTGAATGGAATAGCTCCGCCTTCTCCGAGCAGCGGAACCTCGTGAGGAGATTGCAGGAAAATCTAATGCGTTTTCCTCCAAGAAGGGGGAATATCGAGACAGCCGCTGTCAAGAACATCGAGTTCTCAGATTCCAAGACATCGTTTGGATAAACTGTATAGCAAAAAGGATGAGGGAACAGTTGAGGAAGTAAGTGCGATCCATCAGTGCATCATGAAATGTCGATTAATATCCTGCGAAGGACACTGAAGGAGTTATAAGATCATGTTAGCAACGCTAGCAGGTTCACCTATTGTAGCCCGACAGTTTCTGTTGATTTTTACAGTTCAGCAGGTGCCTCTCCTTTCTTGTTGAGCAAATTCAGATATATTTCATGACTTTATTACATTCGTGTGCTTTGCTCTTTTCTGTTTGCTTTCTGTCCGTCGTTCTTCTGAGGACATCCTTCATCATATTGACGCATTGCCTCTTATAGATTTCAAATGATAGACACAGGAATCACTTGGCTCATTGATTAGTGGTGTCTTATAGTCTAATGTATTCAGTGTCATATTTAAACCCGTGGGGTGTTTTATTTTCATTTATTTATTTATTTATTTTGAAGAAGGCCTTTGTCTGGCTCCATATTATATCCATGTTTAAGGCTAACGCAGCTCATAATAACGGTGTGTTCTGTTGCTGCTTGCAGAGGTTTGTAATGATCGTGTATCTAGTAGCTGAATTAAATTTGGGTGTGTATTCACACCCACGGTCGAATAGACATTTTAGACAGCAGAGAATTGACGTACGTATTATTTATCATCGCCATCAGTGACGTACAGTTATAATATTTATGTCAGAGGCCACATACACTATGACAGCTCCTTCTGCCTTTTCCAGGGGTATGTTGGGGTCGATTGGTGGCTATTTGCTTGCTACAATACCATATTTCCATGTCTCAACTGTCTTACATGCTGCCAGAGATTCCATGGACATTTTCTTTTCATTTTAAATTTAATTTCATGGAATTCTCCACCCTGAAACACACTAAATATGTTTATATTTAAATATTTGTTATGTTCTTAGCAATTGTAGTGGCGATTCCTTGGTCAGTGCTGTGTTTTTGTTATTACTGAACAGTTAGTGGTTGTCTAGTGGACATCACAGTGTCCATTACAGTGTAGTTACAATGTTGTTTAATAGGAGTGAAAAACCAGCAATCACCAAAATAAGTGATAAAGGTCAGGTATCGCTGTTAAGTCCTTAAAACAGAAAACTGCAAACGTCTTTTCTCATTCACCATTTTCCACTGACATTCAATATAATATAAGAAAGGGACTAACATAGAAGAGGAGACAGCAAATGTTTGATTCAGAGTTATAGAATGCAATGCAGCTAATATGAGTCAGTTGAATTGAGTTATGGCAGAGATTTTGATCAGCTGGCTAAAGATATAGATGATAAATGCAGGGTCTTTAAAATTTAAGAGTTGAAATAATGGCTAAGTCACTATGGCACCACTATCGGTATTTACACAAACACCATTGTGGGAAAAGTAGGAAGCCTTTAACAAAATAAATCTTAGATGCCAGTAAAGAGCACATGTGAATTATAAAGATTAATATGCAAATCATTTTAGGGTGGATTTATTATTTTTTTAAAAATTTTAATGATGCATGCTTTTGAAAATATTAGTATAGCCATTTTCAGCAGATATGTTAGATATAAGATAACTTGTAACTTCATTTAACAGCATGCCTATTTTCATATAACAGCACAGCAGTTCTGGCTGTAAAAATGAATGATAGGCCAGTGTATTCATCCAAATATATTATTGTCAGAAGGAATTTTTTATATAATTTTTTTTATAAAAGAAGGTAAAATTGTTGATGCAGTGGTGTTTTTGTTAGTAGACAGGCTGCAATTATTCAGAGAGAGAGTCTGGTAAAAGAATTATTGTTTATTGTAGCTCTACACATCTTTAAACAACTAAAATTCATAATGTTGTTCTTTATTGAATTAACCATGGTAAGCATTAGCACTAAGTGGAATAATTACATTCCAGACCATGCTATTATATGAAAATTACAGCATGTTATTTTCACAGCAGTTTTTCCCCCACAGTTTTTTCCCCACCCCATTTTTCACTTTCCTGTGCTTACTGTTGCATTCACATTTGCTGTCAAATGGAATGCAATTGAGGATAAGCATATAAAGATTAGTAATATCATGTAGGTGAGGGTTTATATTTATTGCAAGATTAAACAAATGAATTTAAGATTTTTGTTAAGGTACAGCCACACTTGAGTCTCACTGAATCTGGGTTCAAGGTTAGACTCTGACCTTGTCCCATCATGGCTTGTGTGTATATTTGAAATTAGAACTGTTAAACGTCTCCTCACTCAGCATTTAAGTCCCTTATGTTACTTCTTTTCAACACTACACCAATCAGCCATATCATTTTGAGCAGTGAGTGGTGAAGTCACTATGGTACCTGTTAGTGGGTGGGATATTTTAGGCAGCAAGTGAACATTTTTTCCTCAAAGTTGATGTGTTAGAAGCAGGAAAAATGGGCAAGCGTAAGGATTTGAGCGAGTTTGACAAGGACCAAATTGTGATGGCTAGACCACTGGATCAGAGCATCTCCAAAACTGCAGTGGGGTGTTCTTGGCCTGCAGTGGTCAGTATCTATCAAAAGTGGTCCATGGGTCATGGGTGGCCAACACTCATTGATGCACGTGGGGAGTGAAGGCTGGACCCTGCTGTGCGATCCAACAGACGAGCTACTGTTAGTCAAATTGCTGATGAAGTTAATGCTGGTTCTGATAGCAAGATGTCAGAATACACAGTGCATGACGGGTCAGCAAAAGGGGGACCAACACAATATTAGACAGGTGGTCATAATATTATGCCTGATTGGTGTATATTATATGCCTTGTACACTCACTGCTGGGTTAAATGTGGAGAAAGGGAAAGAAAAAATTTGGCTGAGAGATGCATGTACAAACCATTGTCAATCCACCTATGGAAGCTGATATAGGAAAATTGTGACTCTGCTTCTTTGGTGTAAAGGTCTTTTCTCCAGACAGTAGCTGTGTATACAGCAAAAACAGTAAATTTGTATACAGCATTGATCATAATGTTTGTTCAGAGAGCAAAAAACTATTGTTATTATACAAATTGTGTAATTACACAGCTGTAAAATGTAAATTATAATAAACGTTAAAAAATAAATGTCAAATAATGTGCGAGAGCCATTCCCAGCAATTTTTTCTGGTTTAATTTTAAGATTATTATGATTACTGCCATCAAAAGCTGCACAAGGTCATGTGACTCAAGCAAGGAGACACAACCCTGATCAGAGCTAGTTTTTTTTGTAGATACTACTGCATAACTGGAACACCCCCATTACCTGCAGTTTTGGAGTTGCTCTGACATAGACTGTTCACTTTCTGCCTAATAATTCCCACCATTTAACAGATGCCACTGTAATGAGATAATGTTATTTACTTCTGTCAGTGGTTTTTAATGCTATGGCTGATTTGTGTGTACAAAACACATACACAGTATTTCTTTTACATATTTGTTTTCATGAGCACTTTTAATTAAGGAGTAATGAACCCAAGATGTAGTGTAGCGAATTGATTTTAGAAAATAGGCATGAATAAAATAAACATGCAGACCGTCAAGAAAGAATGTTTCAGAGCCAAGATTAAAACATTGGCTTCAAGGTACACTATATTGCCAAAAGTATTCTCTCACCCATCCAAATAATCAGAATCAGGTGTTCCAATCACTTCCATGGCCACAGGTGTATAAAATCAAGCACCTAGGCATGCAGACTGTTTTTACAAACATTTGTGAAAGAATGGGTCGCTCTCAGGAGCTCAGTGAATTCCAGCGTGGAACTGTGATAGGATGCCACCTGTGCAACAAATCCAGTCGTGAAATTTCCTCGCTCCTAAATATTCCACAGTCAACTGTCAGCTGTATTATAAGAACGTGGAAGTGTTTGGGAACGACAGCAACTCAGCCACGAAGTGGTAGGCCACGTAAACTGACGGAGCGGGGTCAGCGGATGCTGAGGCGCATAGTGCGAAGAGGCGCCAACTTTCTGCAGAGTCAATCGCTACAGACCTCCAAACTTCATGTGGCCTTCAGATTAGCTCAAGAACAGTGCGCAGAGAGCTTCATGGAATGGGTTTCCATGGCCGAGCAGCTGCATCCAAGCCATACGTCACCAAGTGCAATGCAAAGCGTCGGATGCAGTGGTGTAAAGCACGCCGCCACTGGACTCTAGAGCAGTGGAGACGCGTTCTCTGGAGTGACGAATCGCGCTTCTCCATCTGGCAATCTGATGGACGAGTCTGGGTTTGGCGGTTGCCAGGAGAACGGTACTTGTCTGACTGCATTGTGCCAAGTGTAAAGTTTGGTGGAGGGGGGATTATGGTGTGGGGTTGTTTTTCAGGAGCTGGGCTTGGCCCCTTAGTTCCAGTGAAAGGAACTCTGAATGCTTCAGCATACCAAGACATTTTGGACAATTCCATGCTCCCAACTTTGTGGGAACAGTTTGGAGCTGGCCCCTTCCTCTTCCAACATGACTGTGCACCAGTGCACAAAGCAAGGTCCATAAAGACATGGATGACAGAGTCTGGTGTGGATGAACTTGACTGGCCTGCACAGAGTCCTGACCTCAACCCGATAGAACACCTTTGGGATGAATTAGAGCGGAGACTGAGAGCCAGGCCTTCTCATCCAACATCAGTGTGTGACCTCACAAATGGAAGAATGGTCAAAAATTCCCATAAACACACTCCTAAACCTTGTGGACAGCCTTCCCAGAAGAGTTGAAGCTGTTATAGCTGCAAAGGGTGGACCAACGTCATATTGAACCCTATGGATTAGGAATGGGATGTCACTTAAGTTCATATGCGAGTCAAGGCAGGTGAGCGAATACTTTTGGCAATATAGTGTATGTCTTACCGTGGTGAAAATATTTCTATGTCCTTGAATAGGTAAATTGTTATTGGATTCGTAATTTCGTTCCACCACTTTTCCTGTCATACACTGTAAAAAAAATTCTGTAAAATAACAGTAAAATACTGGCAGCACAAACACCAGCAATCTACTGTAATTTAACAGTTCATACTGTGAACTTACTTTACAGTTTATTACTGTGGAAATGAAATACTGTAAAGTATTTCTGTAAAGTAACTGTAAAGTATTTCTGTATTTTCTCAATTTACAGTAAAATACTGGCAGCACAGATGCCAGCAATCTACTGTAATTTTACAGTATTTATACTGTGGATTATTTTACAGCATTTTTCTGTAAAAAGTAAATGCAGTATAATACTATGATTATTTCAGTTACCAGTAACAGTGTGGTTAATTTATAATAAAATAACCTAAAAGCTGAATCTTCAATCTTCAGTTAACAGTAGAACACTATTTTCTGGTCTACACACATCTGCTTAAAATACATTATAATAAGCAATAAACACTTCAGAAAGGATGTAAGTCAAAATAAAACTTTATTTAAAAGGGTAGAGTCAACAAATGGAAAAGCAAATTATGTCAAGTAACAAGCCAGAAAAACAAATTTCAGGTACAAAACAACTCTTAAAAATAAAGGCAATAAAAAAATAAATTACATAACTGAGGCCACCCCTCAACATCATGACTAACCTTACTCACCCTTACTGAGAATTACATGAAACATTACAGATTTTAACATTTAACATTATATTAATAACTTACATCAAAAATATACAATATTTTAGTAAAAAAAAAAACTTTTCCTTTTAACTGAGAGATGGATCCCTTTTGTATCATAACTTGTAAAACAAATTATATATAATTATATATTATAATTATATAAATAAATGTTTTTTTTAAGAACCTTTTTGAGGAACCTTTTGTTATGTCTGTGTGAGACAGAAACAAGAGTGAGCTCACTGACCTATATAAAGTCCCATTCAAAGTTAATGAGGTTCTTTAGTAGTGTGGAGACACATGAATTGACTGTGGAATATTTCTTCTGGACAATTGTCTGTCTTCTTTGAGACCTTCTTTCCCCGCATGGTCTTTGATCCTCTCTCGGGATTGATACTAATGAAGTGCCTGAAATTAGAAAAGTCAGACACTGAATGAGTGATTATCAGGAACACCTTCTAACTGGTTTTTAAACATTTTATATATTAGTACTGTATGATAGTGTGTGCGTGTATGATAGTGTGTGCGTGTATGATAGTGTGCCTGTATGGTAGAGTGCGTGTATGATAGTGTGCGTGTATGATAGTGTGTGTGTGTATGGTAGTGTGCCTGTATGGTAGAGTGCGTGTATGGTACTGTGCGTGTATGATAGTGTGTGTGTGTATGGTAGTGTGCGCGTATGGCAGTGTGCGTGTATGATAGTGTGCGCGTGTATGGTAGTGTGCCTGTATGGTAGAGTGCGTGTATGATAGTGTGTGTGTGTATGGTAGTGTGCCTGTATGGTAGAGTGCGTGTATGGTACTGTGCGTGTATGATAGTGTGTGTGTGTATGGTAGTGTGCGCGTATGGCAGTGTGCGCGCATGATAGTGTGCGCGTGTATGGTAGTGTGTGTGTATGATAGTGTGCGCCTGTATGGTACTGTGCGTGTATGGTACTGTGCGTGTATGATAGTGTGTGCGTGTATGATAGTGTGTGCGTGTATGGTACTGTGCGTGTATGATAGTGTGTGCGTGTATGGTAGTGCGCGTGTATGGCAGTGTGTGTGTATGATAGTGTGTGTGTGTATGGTAGTGTGCGTGTATGATAGTGTGTGTGTGTATGGTAGTGTGCCTGTATGGTAGAGTGCGTGTATGGTACTGTGCGTGTATGATAGTGTGTGTGTGTATGGTAGTGTGCGCGTATGGCAGTGTGCGTGTATGGCAGTGTCCGCGCATGATAGTGTGCGCGTGTATGGTAGTGTGTGTGTATGATAGTGTGCGCGTGTATGGTAGTGTGCCTGTATGGTAGAGTGCGTGTATGGTACTGTGCGTGTATGATAGTGTGTGCGTGTATGGTACTGTGCGTGTATGATAGTGTGTGCGTGTATGGTAGTGCGCGTGTATGGCAGTGTGTGTGTATGATAGTGTGTGTGTGTATGGTAGTGTGCGTGTATGATAGTGTGTGTGTGTATGATAGTGTGCGCGTGTATGGTAGTGTGTGTGAATGATAGTGTGTGTGTGTATGATAGTGTGTGTGTGTATGGTAGTGTGCTTGTATGGTAGTGTGCGTGTATGATAGTGTGTGTGTGTGTATGGTAGTGTGCTTGTATGGTAGTGTGCGTGTATGATAGTGTGTGTGTGTGTGTATGATAGTGTGCTTGTATGGTAGTGTGCGTGTATGATAGTGTGTGTGTGTATGATAGTGTGTGTGTGTATGATAGTGTGTGTGTGTATGATAGTGTGTGCGTGTATGATAGTGTGCGCGTGTATGATAGTGTGTGTGTGTATGGTAGTGTGCGCGTATGATAGTGTGTGTGTGTATGATAGTGTGCGCGTGTATGGTAGTGTGTGTGAATGATAGTGTGTGTGTGTGTATGGTAGTGTGCGCGTATGATAGTGTGTGTGTGTATGATAGTGTGTGTGTGTATGGTAGTGTGCTTGTATGGTAGTGTGCGTGTGTATGGTAGTGTGTGTGTGTATGGTAGTGTGTGTGTGTATGGTAGTGTGTGTGTGTATGGTAGTGTGCGTGTATGATAGTGTGTGTGTGTATGATAGTGTGCGTGTATGATAGTGTGTGTGTGTATGATAGTGTGTGCGTGTATGATAGTGTGCGCGTGTATGATAGTGTGTGTGTGTATGATAGTGTGTGTGTGTATGGTAGTGTGCGTGTATGATAGTGTGTGTGTGTATGGTAGTGTGCGTGTATGATAGTGTGTGTGTGTATGGTAGTGTGCGTGTATGATAGTGTGTGTGTGTATGGTAGTGTGCGTGTATGATAGTGTGTGTGTATGGTAGTGTGCATGTATGATAGTGTGCGCGTTTATGGTAGTGTGTGTGTATGGTAGTGTGCGTGTGTATGGTAGTGTGCGCGTGTATGGTAGTGTGCATGTATGATAGTGTGCGCGTTTATGGTAGTGTGTGTGTATGGTAGTGTGCGTGTGTATGGTAGTGTGCGTGTGTATGATAGTGTGCGTGTATGGTAGTGTGCATGTATGATAGTGTGCGCGTTTATGGTAGTGTGTGTGTATGGTAGTGTGTGTGTATGGTAGTGTGTGTGTATGGTAGTGTGCGCGTGTATGGTAGTGCGCGTGTATGGTAGTGTGCTCATGTATGGTAGTGTGCGTGTATGATAGTGCGCGTGTATGGTAGTGTGCGCGTGTATGGTAGTGTGCGCGTGTATGGTAGTGTGCGCGTATGGTAGTGTGCGTGTATGGTAGTGTGCGTGTATGGTAGTGTGCGTGTATGGTACTGTGCGTGTGTAGGGTAGTGTGCGTGTGTAGGGTAGTGTGCGTGTATGGTAGAGTGCGTGTGTATGGTAGTGTGCGTGTATGGTAGTGTGTGTGTATGATAGTGTGTGTGTGTATGGTAGTGTGCGTGTATGGTAGTGTGTGTGTATGATAGTGTGCGTGTGTATGGTAGTGTGCGTGTGTATGGTAGTGTGCGTGTATGGTAGTGTGCGTGTATGATAGTGTGCGTGTATGGTAGTGTGCGCGTGTATGGTAGTGTGCGCGTGTATGGTAGTGTGCGCGTGTATGGTAGTGTGCGCGTGTATGGTAGTGTGCGCGTGTATGGTAGTGTGCGCGTGTATGGTAGTGTGCGTGTATGGTAGTGTGCGCGTGTATGGTAGTGTGCGCGTGTATGGTAGTGTGCGCGTGTATGGTAGTGTGCGCGTGTATGGTAGTGTGCGCGTGTATAATAGTGTGCGTGTATGGTAGTGTGCGCGTGTATGGTAGTGTGCGTGTATGATAGTGTGCGCGTGTATGGTAGTGTGCGCGTGTATGGTAGTGTGCGCGTGTATGGTAGTGTGCGCGTGTATGGTAGTGTGCGCGTGTATGGTAGTGTGCGCGTGTATGGTAGTGTGCGCGTGTATGGTAGTGTGCGTGTGTATGGTAGTGTGCGTGTATGGTAGTGTGCGCGTGTATGGTAGTGTGCGCGTGTATGGTAGTGTGCGCGTGTATGGTAGTGTGCGCGTGTATGATAGTGTGCGTGTATGGTAGTGTGCGCGTGTATGGTAGTGTGCGTGTATGGTAGTGTGCGCGTGTATGGTAGTGTGTGTGTATGGTAGTGTGCGTGTGTATGGTAGTGTGCGTGTATGGTAGTGTGCGCGTGTATGGTAGTGTGTGTGTATGATAGTGTGCGCGTGTATGGTAGTGTGCGTGTATGATAGTGTGCGTGTATGGTAGTGCGCGTGTATGGTAGTGTGCGCGTGTATGGTAGTGTGCGCGTGTATGGTAGTGTGCGCGTGTATGGTAGTGTGCGTGTATGGTAGTGTGCGTGTATGGTAGTGTGCGTGTATGGTAGTGTGCGCGTGTATGGTAGTGTGCGCGTGTATGGTAGTGTGCGCGTGTATGGTAGTGTGCGTGTGTATGGTAGTGTGCGTGTATGGTAGTGTGCGTGTATGGTGGTAGTGTGCGTGTATGGTAGTGTGCGTGTATGGTAGTGTGTGCGTGTGTATGGTAGTGTGTGCGTGTGTATGGTAGTGTGCGTGTATGGTAGTGTGCGTGTATGGTGGTAGTGTGCGTGTATGGTAGTGTGCGTGTATGGTAGTGTGCGTGTATGGTAGTGTGTGCGTGTGTATGGTAGTGTGTGCGTGTGTATGGTAGTGTGCGTGTATGGTAGTGTGCGTGTGTATGGTAGTGTGCGTGTATGGTAGTGTGTGTGTATGGTAGTGTGTGTGTGTGTATGGTAGTGTGCGTGTATGGTAGTGTGTGTGTGTGTATGGTAGTGTGCGTGTGTATGGTAGTGTGCGTGTATGGTAGTGTGTGCGTGTGTATGGTAGTGTGCGTGTGTATGGTAGTGTGTGTGTATGGTAGTGTGCGTGTGTATGGTAGTGTGCGTGTATGGTAGTGTGTGCGTGTGTATGGTAGTGTGCGTGTATGGTAGTGTGTGCGTGTGTATGGTAGTGTGCGTGTATGGTAGTGTGTGCGTGTGTATGGTAGTGTGTGCGTGTGTATGGTAGTGTGTGTGTGTATGGTAGTGTGCGCGTGTATGGTAGTGTGTGTGTGTATGGTAGTGTGCGTGTATGGTAGCGTGCGTGTATGTTAGCGTGCTTGTATGATAGCGTGTGCGTGTATGGTAGTGTGTGTGTATGATAGTGTGTGTGGATGGTAGTGTGCGCGTATGATAGTGTGCGTGTATGATAGTGTGTGTGGATGGTAGTGTGTGTGTATGATAGTGTGTGTGTGTATGGTAGTGTGTGTGTGTGTGTATGATAGTGTGTGTGTGTATGGTAGTGTGTCTGCATGGTAGTGTGTGTTTGTATGGTAGTGTGTGTGTATGATAGTGTGTGTGTGTATGGTAGTGTGCGTGTATGATAGTGTGCGTGTATGGTAGTGTGCGTGTATGGTAGTGTGTGCGTGTGTATGGTAGTGTGCGTGTATGGTAGTGTGTGCGTGTGTATGGTAGTGTGCGTGTATGGTAGTGTGTGCGTGTGTATGGTAGTGTGTGCGTGTGTATGGTAGTGTGTGCGTGTGTATGGTAGTGTGTGCGTGTGTATGGTAGTGTGTGCGTGTGTATGGTAGTGTGTGCGTGTGTATGGTAGTGTGCGCGTGTATGGTAGTGTGCGCGTGTATGGTAGTGTGCGCGTGTATGGTAGTGTGTGTGTGTATGGTAGTGTGCGTGTATGGTAGCGTGCGTGTATGTTAGCGTGCTTGTATGATAGCGTGTGCGTGTATGGTAGTGTGTGTGTATGATAGTGTGTGTGGATGGTAGTGTGCGCGTATGATAGTGTGCGCGTATGATAGTGTGCGTGTATGATAGTGTGTGTGTATGATAGTGTGTGTGTGTATGATAGTGTGTGTGTATGATAGTGTGCGTGTATGTGTGTGTATGGTAGTGTGCGCGTGTATGGTAGTGTGCGTGTATGATAGTGTGTGTGTGTATGGTAGTGTGCGTGTATGTGTGTGTATGGTAGTGTGCGCGTGTATGGTAGTGCGCGTGTATGATAGTGTGCGCGTGTATGGTAGCGTGCGTGTATGATAGTGTGCGCGTGTATGGTAGTGTGCGTGTACGGTAGTGTGTGTACGGTAGTGTGTGTGTGTGTGTACGGTAGTGTGCGCGTGTATGGTAGTGTGCGCGTGTATGGTAGTGTGCGCGTGTATGGTAGTGTGCGCGTGTATGGTAGTGCGCGTGTATGGTAGTGCGCGTGTATGGTAGTGCGCGTGTATGGTAGTGCGCGTGTATGGTAGTGCGCGTGTATGGTAGTGTGTGTGTGTATGGTAGTGTGCGTGTATGGTAGTGTGCGTGTATGGTAGTGTGTGTGTGTGTGTGTATGGTAGTGTGTGTGTGTGTATGGTATTGTGTGTGTGTGTGTATGGTAGTGTGTGTGTGTGTGTGTATGGTAGTGTGCGTGTATGGTAGCGTGCGTGTATGTTAGCGTGCGTGTATGATAGCGTGTGCGTGTATGGCAGTGTGCGTGTATGGTAGTGTGCGTGTATGGTAGTGTGTGTGTATGATAGTGTGTGTGTGTGTGTGTATGGTAGTGTGTCTGTATGGTAGTGTGTGTGTGTATGGTAGTGTGTGTGTATGGTAGTGTGCGCGTGTATGATAGTGTGCGCGTGTATGGTAGTGTGCGCGTGTATGATAGTGTGCGCGTGTATGGTAGTGTGCGCGTGTATGGTAGTGTGCGTGTATGGTAGTGCGTGTGTATGGTAGTGCGCGTGTATAATAGTGCGCGTGTATAATAGTGTGCGTGTATGGTAGTGTGCGTGTGTATGGTAGTGCGCGTGTATAATAGTGTGCGTGTATGGTAGTGTGCGCGTGTATGATAGTGTGCGTGTGTATGGTAGTGTGTGTGTGTATGGTAGTGTGTGCGTGTATGATAGTGTGTGCGTATGGTAGTGTGCGTGTGTATGGTAGTGTGCGTGTATGGTAGTGTGCGTGTGTATGGTAGTGTGCGTGTATGATAGTGTGTGCGTGTATGGTAGTGTGTGTGTATGGTAGTGTGCGTGTGTATGGTAGTTTGTGTGTATGGTAGTGTGCGTGTATGATAGTGTGTGCGTGTATGGTAGTGTGTGTGTATGGTAGTGTGCGCGTGTATGGTAGTGTGCGCGTGTATGGTAGTGTGCGTGTGTATGGTAGTTTGTGTGTATGGTAGTGTGCGTGTATGGTAGTGTGCGTGTGTATGGTAGTGTGCGTGTATGGTAGTGTGCGTGTGTATGGTAGTGTGCGTGTATGGTAGTGTGCGTGTATGGTAGTGTGCGTGTATGGTAGTGTGCGTGTGTATGATAGTGTGCGTGTATGGTAGTGTGCGTGTATGGTAGTGTGCGTGTGTATGGTAGTGTGCGTGTGTATGGTAGTGTGCGTGTGTATGGTAGTGTGCGTGTGTATGGTAGTGTGCGTGTGTATGGTAGTGCGCGCGTATGATAGTGCGCGCGTATGGTAGTGCGCGCGTATGGTAGTGCGCGCGTATGGTAGTGTGCGCGTGTATGATAGTGCGCGTGTATGGTAGTGTGCGTGTATGGTAGTGTGCGTGTGTATGGTAGTGTGCGTGTGTATGGTAGTGTGCGTGTGTATGGTAGTGTGCGTGTGTATGGTAGTGTGCGTGTATGGTAGTGTGCGTGTGTATGGTAGTGTGCGTGTGTATGGTAGTGTGCGTGTATGGTAGTGTGCGTGTATGGTAGTGCGCGCGTGTATGGTAGTGCGCGCGTGTATGGTAGTGCGCGTGTGTATGGTAGTGCGCGTGTGTATGGTAGTGCGCGTGTGTATGGTAGTGCGCGTGTGTATGGTAGTGCGCGCGTATGGTAGTGCGCGTGTATGGTAGTGCGCGTGTATGGTAGTGCGCGTGTATGGTAGTGTGTGTGTGTATGGTAGTGTGCGTGTATGGTAGTGTGCGTGTGTATGGTAGTGTACGTGTATGGTAGTGTGCGTGTATGATAGTGTGCGTGTATGGTAGTGTGCGTGTATGGTAGTGTGCGTGTATGGTAGTGTGCGTGTGTATGGTAGTGTACGTGTATGGTAGTGTGCGCGTGTATGATAGTGCGCGTGTATGGTAGTGTGCGCGTGTATGATAGTGCGCGTGTATGATAGTGTGCGCGTGTATGATAGTGTGCGCGTGTATGATAGTGTGCGCGTGTATGGTAGTGTGCGCGTGTATGATAGTGTGCGCGTGTATGGTAGTGCGCGTGTATGATAGTGTGCGCGTGTATGATAGTGCGCGTGTATGGTAGAGTGCGCGTGTATGGTAGTGTGCGCGTGTATGGTAGTGTGCGCGTGTATGGTAGTGTGCGCGTGTATGGTAGTGTGCGCGTGTATGATAGTGTGCGCGTGTATGATAGTGTGCGCGTGTATGATAGTGCGCGTGTATGGTAGTGTGCGCGTGTATGATAGTGTGCGCGTGTATGATAGTGCGCGTGTATGGTAGTGTGCGTGTGTATGGTAGTGTGCGCGTGTATGATAGTGTGCGCGTGTATGGTAGTGTGCGTGTATGGTAGTGTGCGTGTATGGTAGTGTGCGTGTATGATAGTGTGCGTGTATGGTAGTGTGTGTGTGTGTGTACGGTAGTGTGCGCGTGTACGGTAGTGTGCTCGTGTATGGTAGTGTGCTCGTGTATGGTAGTGTGCGCGTGTATGGTAGTGTGCGCGTGTATGGTAGTGTGCGCGTGTATGGTAGTGTGCGCGTGTATGGTAGTGTGCGTGTATGGTAGTGTGCGTGTATGGTAGTGTGTGTGTGTATGGTAGTGCGCGTGTATGGTAGTGCGCGTGTATGGTAGTGCGCGTGTATGGTAGTGCGCGTGTATGGTAGTGTGTGTGTGTATGGTAGTGTGCGTGTATGGTAGTGTGCGTGTGTATGGTAGTGTACGTGTATGGTAGTGTGCGTGTATGATAGTGTGCGTGTATGGTAGTGTGCGTGTATGGTAGTGTGCGTGTATGGTAGTGTGCGTGTATGGTAGTGTGCGTGTATGGTAGTGTGCGTGTGTATGGTAGTGTACGTGTATGGTAGTGTGCGCGTGTATAATAGTGTGCGTGTATGGTAGTGTGCGCGTGTATAATAGTGTGCGTGTATGGTAGTGTGCGCGTGTATAATAGTGTGCGTGTATGGTAGTGTGCGCGTGTATAATAGTGTGCGTGTATGGTAGTGTGCGCGTGTATGGTAGTGCGCGTGTATGATAGTGTGCGCGTGTATGATAGTGCGCGTGTATGATAGTGTGCGCGTGTATGGTAGAGTGCGCGTGTATGGTAGTGTGCGCGTGTATGGTAGTGTGCGCGTGTATGGTAGTGTGCGCGTGTATGGTAGTGTGCGCGTGTATGATAGTGTGCGCGTGTATGATAGTGTGCGCGTGTATGATAGTGCGCGTGTATGGTAGTGTGCGTGTGTATGATAGTGTGCGCGTGTATGATAGTGCGCGTGTATGGTAGTGTGCGTGTGTATGATAGTGTGCGTGTGTATGATAGTGCGCGTGTATGGTAGTGTGCGTGTGTATGATAGTGTGCGTGTATGGTAGTGTGCGTGTGTATGATAGTGCGCGTGTATGATAGTGCGCGTGTATGGTAGTGTGCGCGTGTATGATAGTGTGCGTGTATGGTAGTGTGCGTGTGTATGGTAGTGTGCGTGTGTATGGTAGTGTGCGTGTGTATGGTAGTGTGCGTGTGTATGGTAGTGTGCGTGTATGGTAGTGTGCGTGTATGGTAGTGTGCGTGTATGGTAGTGTGCGTGTGTATGATAGTGTGCGTGTATGGTAGTGTGCGTGTATGGTAGTGTGCGTGTGTATGGTAGTGTGCGTGTGTATGGTAGTGCGCGCGTATGATAGTGCGCGCGTATGGTAGTGCGCGCGTATGGTAGTGTGCGCGTGTATGATAGTGCGCGTGTATGGTAGTGTGCGCGTGTATGGTAGTGTGCGCGTGTATGGTAGTGTGCGTGTGTATGGTAGTGTGCGTGTATGGTAGTGTGCGTGTGTATGGTAGTGTGCGTGTGTATGGTAGTGTGCGTGTGTATGGTAGTGTGCGTGTATGGTAGTGTGCGTGTGTATGGTAGTGTGCGTGTGTATGGTAGTGTGCGTGTATGGTAGTGCGCGCGCGTATGGTAGTGCGCGCGTGTATGGTAGTGCGCGCGTGTATGGTAGTGCGCGTGTATGGTAGTGTGTGCGTGTGTATGGTAGTGTGTGCGTGTGTATGGTAGTGTGTGAGTGTACGGTAGTGCGAGTGTACGGTAGTGCGCGTGTACGGTAGTGCGCGTGTACGGTAGTGCGCGTGTACGATAATGTGCGTGTATGGTAGTGTGCGCGTGTATGGTAGTGTGCGTGTATGGTAGTGTGCGTGTATGATAGTGTGCGTGTATGGTAGTGTGCGTGTATGGTAGTGTGCGTGTATGGTAGTGTGCGTGTATGGTAGTGTGCGTGTATGGTAGTGTGCGTGTGTATGGTAGTGTACGTGTATGGTAGTGTGCGCGTGTATGATAGTGCGCGTGTATGGTAGTGTGCGCGTGTATGGTAGTGTGCGCGTGTATGATAGTGTGCGCGTGTATGATAGTGTGCGCGTGTATGATAGTGTGCGCGTGTATGGTAGTGTGCGCGTGTATGATAGTGTGCGCGTGTATGGTAGTGCGCGTGTATGATAGTGTGCGCGTGTATGATAGTGTGCGCGTGTATGGTAGAGTGCGCGTGTATGGTAGTGTGCGCGTGTATGGTAGTGTGCGCGTGTATGGTAGTGTGCGCGTGTATGATAGTGCGCGTGTATGGTAGTGTGCGTGTGTATGATAGTGTGCGCGTGTATGATAGTGCGCGTGTATGGTAGTGTGCGTGTGTATGATAGTGTGCGTGTGTATGATAGTGCGCGTGTATGGTAGTGTGCGTGTGTATGATAGTGTGCGTGTATGGTAGTGTGCGTGTGTATGATAGTGCGCGTGTATGGTAGTGTGCGCGTGTATGATAGTGTGCGTGTGTATGGTAGTGTGCGTGTGTATGGTAGTGTGCGTGTGTATGGTAGTGTGCGTGTGTATGGTAGTGTGCGTGTGTATGGTAGTGTGCGTGTATGGTAGTGTGCGTGTATGGTAGTGTGCGTGTATGGTAGTGTGCGTGTGTATGATAGTGTGCGTGTATGGTAGTGTGCGTGTATGGTAGTGTGCGTGTGTATGGTAGTGTGCGTGTGTATGGTAGTGCGCGCGTATGATAGTGCGCGCGTATGGTAGTGCGCGCGTATGGTAGTGTGCGCGTGTATGATAGTGCGCGTGTATGGTAGTGTGCGCGTGTATGGTAGTGTGCGCGTGTATGGTAGTGTGCGTGTGTATGGTAGTGTGCGTGTATGGTAGTGTGCGTGTGTATGGTAGTGTGCGTGTGTATGGTAGTGTGCGTGTGTATGGTAGTGTGCGTGTGTATGGTAGTGTGCGTGTATGGTAGTGTGCGTGTGTATGGTAGTGTGCGTGTGTATGGTAGTGTGCGTGTATGGTAGTGTGCGTGTATGGTAGTGTGCGTGTGTATGGTAGTGTGCGTGTATGGTAGTGTGCGTGTATGGTAGTGTGCGTGTATGGTAGTGCGCGTGTGTATGGTAGTGCGCGTGTGTATGGTAGTGCGCGTGTGTATGGTAGTGCGCGTGTGTATGGTAGTGCGCGCGTATGGTAGTGCGCGCGTATGGTAGTGTGCGCGCGTATGGTAGTGTGCGCGTGTATGGTAGTGTGCGCGTGTATGATAGTGCGCGTGTATGATAGTGTGCGCGTGTATGGTAGTGTGCGCGTGTATGGTAGTGTGCGCGTGTATGGTAGTGTGCGCGTGTATGATAGTGTGCGTGTGTATGGTAGTGTGCGTGTGTATGGTAGTGTGTGTGTGTATGGTAGTGTGCGTGTATGGTAGTGTGCGTGTATGGTAGTGTGCGTGTGTATGGTAGTGTGCGTGTGTATGGTAGTGTGCGTGTGTATGGTAGTGTGCGTGTGTATGGTAGTGTGCGTGTATGGTAGTGTGCGTGTATGGTAGTGTGCGTGTGTATGGTAGTGTGCGTGTGTATGGTAGTGTGCGTGTGTATGGTAGTGTGCGTGTGTATGGTAGTGTGCGTGTGTATGGTAGTGTGCGTGTGTATGGTAGTGTGCGTGTATGATAGTGTGCGTGTGTATGGTAGTGTGCGTGTGTATGGTAGTGTGCGTGTGTATGGTAGTGTGCGTGTATGGTAGTGTGCGTGTATGGTAGTGTGCGTGTATGGTAGTGTGCGTGTATGGTAGTGTGCGTGTGTATGGTAGTGTGCGTGTGTATGGTAGTGTGCGTGTGTATGGTAGTGTGCGTGTATGGTAGTGTGCGTGTGTATGGTAGTGTGCGTGTGTATGGTAGTGTGCGTGTGTATGGTAGTGTGCGTGTGTATGGTAGTGTGCGTGTATGATAGTGTGCGTGTATGATAGTGCGCGCGTGTATGATAGTGCGCGTGTATGGTAGTGTGCGCGTGTATGATAGTGCGCGTGTATGATAGTGTGCGCGTGTATGGTAGTGTGCGCGTGTATGGTAGTGTGCGCGTGTATGATAGTGTGCGCGTGTATGGTAGTGTGCGTGTATGGTAGTGTGCGTGTATGGTAGTGTGCGTGTATGATAGTGTGCGTGTATGGTAGTGTGCGTGTGTATGGTAGTGTGCGTGTGTATGGTAGTGTGCGTGTGTATGGTAGTGTGCGTGTATGATAGTGTGCGTGTATGGTAGTGTGCGTGTATGGTAGTGTGCGTGTATGATAGTGTGCGTGTATGGTAGTGTGCGTGTATGGTAGTGTGCGTGTGTATGGTAGTGTGCGTGTATGATAGTGCGCGCGTGTATGATAGTGCGCGTGTATGGTAGTGTGCGCGTGTATGATAGTGCGCGTGTATGATAGTGTGCGCGTGTATGGTAGTGTGCGCGTGTATGGTAGTGTGCGCGTGTATGATAGTATGCGCGTGTATGATAGTGTGCGCGTGTATGATAGTGTGTGCGTGTATGGTAGTGTGCGTGTATGGTAGTGTGCGTGTATGATAGTGTGCGTGTATGGTAGTGTGCGTGTATGGTAGTGTGCGTGTGTATGGTAGTGTGCGTGTATGATAGTGCGCGCGTGTATGATAGTGCGCGTGTATGGTAGTGTGCGCGTGTATGGTAGTGTGCGCGTGTATGGTAGTGTGCGCGTGTATGGTAGTGTGCGAGTGTATGGTAGTGTGCGCGTGTATGATAGTGTGCGCGTGTATGGTAGTGTGCGCGTGTATGGTAGTGTGCGCGTGTATGGTAGTGTGCGCGTGTATGATAGTATGCGCGTGTATGATAGTGTGCGCGTGTATGATAGTGTGCGCGTGTATGGTAGTGCGCGTGTATGGTAGTGTGCTTGTATGGTAGTGTGCGCGTGTATGGTAGTGTGCGCGTGTATGGTAGTGTGCGCGTGTATGGTAGTGCGCGCGTATGGTAGTGCGCGTGTATGGTAGTGTGCGCGCGTATGGTAGTGTGCGCGCGTATGGTAGTGTGCGCGCGTATGGTAGTGTGCGCGTGTATGGTAGTGTGCGCGTGTATGATAGTGTGCGCGTGTATGGTAGTGTGCGCGTGTATGGTAGTGTGCGCGTGTATGGTAGTGTGCGCGTGTATGGTAGTGTGCGCGTGTATGGTAGTGTGCGCGTGTATGGTAGTGTGCGCGTGTATGGTAGTGTGCGCGTGTATAATAGTGTGCGTGTATGGTAGTGTGCGCGTGTATAATAGTGTGCGTGTATGGTAGTGTGCGCGTGTATAATAGTGTGCGTGTATGGTAGTGTGCGCGTGTATGGTAGTGTGCGTGTATGATAGTGTGTGTGTATGGTAGTGTGCACGTGTATGATAGTGTGCGCGTGTATGGTAGTGTGCGCGTGTATGGTAGTGTGCGCGTGTATGGTAGTGCGCGTGTATAATAGTGTGCGTGTATGGTAGTGTGCGCGTGTATGGTAGTGTGCGCGTGTATGGTAGTGTGCGCGTGTATGGTAGTGTGCGTGTATGATAGTGTGCGTGTATGGTAGTGTGCGTGTATGGTAGTGTGCGTGTATGGTAGTGTGCGTGTGTATGGTAGTGTGCGTGTGTATGGTAGTGTGCGTGTATGGTAGTGTGCGTGTATGGTAGTGTGCGTGTATGATAGTGTGCGTGTATGGTAGTGTGCGTGTATGGTAGTGTGCGTGTGTATGGTAGTGTGCGTGTATGATAGTGCGCGCGTGTATGATAGTGCGCGCGTGTATGATAGTGCGCGTGTATGGTAGTGTGCGCGTGTATGATAGTGCGCGTGTATGATAGTGTGCGCGTGTATGGTAGTGTGCGCGTGTATGGTAGTGTGCGCGTGTATGATAGTGTGCGCGTGTATGATAGTGTGCGCGTGTATGATAGTGTGCGCGTGTATGATAGTGTGCGCGTGTATGGTAGTGCGCGTGTATGGTAGTGTGCTTGTATGGTAGTGTGCGCGTGTATGGTAGTGTGCGCGTGTATGGTAGTGTGCGCGTGTATGGTAGTGCGCGTGTATGGTAGTGCGCGTGTATGGTAGTGCGCGTGTATGATAGTGTGCGCGTGTATGGTAGTGCGCGTGTATGGTAGTGTGCGCGTGTATGATAGTGTGCTTGTATGATAGTGTGCGCGTGTATGGTAGTGTGCGCGTGTATGATAGTGCGCGTGTATGGTAGTGTGCGCGTGTATGGTAGTGTGCGCGTGTATGATAGTGTGCGCGTGTATGATAGTGTGCGCGTGTATGATAGTGTGCGCGTGTATGGTAGTGTGCGCGTATGGTAGTGTGTGTGTGTATGGTAGTGTGTGTCTGTATGGTAGTGTGTGTGTATGGTAGTGTGCGTGTATGGTAGTGTGCGTGTGTATGGTAGTGTGCGTGTGTATGGTAGTGTGTGTGTATGGTAGTGTGCGCGTGTATGGTAGTGTGTGTGTATGGTAGTGTGCGTGTATGGTAGTGTGCGTGTGTATGGTAGTGTGTGTGTATGGTAGTGTGCGCGTGTATGGTAGTGTGTGCGTATGGTAGTGTGTGCGTGTATGATAGTGTGTGCGTATGGTAGTGTGCGTGTGTATGGTAGTTTGTGTGTATGGTACTGTGCGTGTATGGTAGTGTGCGTGTGTATGGTAGTTTGTGTGTATGGTAGTGTGCGTGTATGATAGTTTGTGCGTGTATGGTAGTGTGCGTGTGTATGGTAGTTTGTGTGTATGGTAGTGTGTGTGTATGGTAGTGTGCGCGTGTATGGTAGTGTGCGTGTATGGTAGTGTGCGTGTGTATGGTAGTGTGCGTGTGTATGGTAGTGTGCGTGTGTATGGTAGTGTGCGTGTGTATGGTAGTGTGCGTGTATGGTAGTGTGCGTGTGTATGGTAGTGTGCGTGTGTATGGTAGTGTGCGTGTATGGTAGTGTGCGTGTGTATGGTAGTGTGCGTGTATGGTAGTGTGTGTGTATGGTAGTGTGTGTGTGTGTATGGTAGTGTGCGTGTATGGTAGTGTGCGTGTATGGTAGTGTGTGTGTGTATGGTAGTGTGCCTGTATGGTAGAGTGCACGTGTATGGTAGTGTGTGTGTGTGTGTGTGTGTGTGTATGGTAGTGTGTGTGTGTGTATGGTAGTGTGTGTGTGTGTGTGTATGGTAGTGTGCGTGTATGGTAGCGTGCGTGTATGTTAGCGTGCGTGTATGATAGCGTGTGCGTGTATGGCAGTGTGCGTGTATGATAGCGTGTGCGTGTATGGCAGTGTGCGTGTATGCTAGTGTGCGTGTATGATAGTGTGTGTGTATGATAGTGTGTGTGTGTATGGTAGTGTGTGTGTGTGTGTGTATGGTAGTGTGTCTGTATGGTAGTGTGTGTGTGTATGGTAGTGTGTGTGTATGGTAGTGTGTTTGTGTATGATAGTGTGTGCGTGTATGGTAGTGTGTCTGTATGGTAGTGTGTGTGTGTATGGTAGTGTGTGTGTATGGTAGTGTGTTTGTGTATGATAGTGTGTGCGTGTATGGTAGTGTGTCTGTATGGTAGTGTGTGTTTGTATGGTAGTGTGTGTGTGTGTGTATGATAGTGTGTGTGTGTATGGTAGTGTGTCTGTATGGTAGTGTGTGTTTGTATGGTAGTGTGTGTGTGTGTGTATGATAGTGTGTGTGTGTATGGTAGTGTGTCTGCATGGTATTGTGTGTTTGTATGGTAGTGTGTGTGTGTGTGTATGATTGTGTGTGTGTGTGTATGGTAGTGTGTGTGTATGGTAGTGTGTGTTTGTATGGTAGTGTGTGTGTATGGTAGTGTGTGTGTGTGTGTATGGTAGTGTGTGTGTGTATGGTTGTGTGTGTGTGTGTATGGTTCACTGAAGTAATAAACTGTTATGCTACCTGCCTATTAGCTAGCAGTTCCGACATCCCAGCATGCAGTTTGTAGGTGTCTTGTAAATTGCATTTATTAAACTAATAATAATAATTATGTTACAAATTGTTACAAGCAGTCCACATGAAGCGTACAAAGCATATATGGGATTTCATTGTTAAAAGGTATTGGGGCAATTCCACCGTTATGGATATGACATTTGAACTCAATGACAGATGAAATGTCTCAGTAAAAATAAACGTAATATGAAACAATATTTCAACAGGTGATGTATGTTCACAAAGCTCCCAATCTGTTGAACTGACAGGCAAAATGTTATTTTTTTCCAAAATATAGTTAAGCCCCACAGAAATGGCAAAAAGGCATGTGTTATGGATGTGAAAGCAAAAGAGAGCCATTTTCAGGAGACTGCATTTTTCCGAAAATATTAAAAACAGTGTAATATCAGGCATAAAATTATGACCACTGAGAGGTTAAGTGAATAACACTGATTATCTCCTCATCATGGCACCTGACACCAATCATCAGAACTGGACCACGGAATAATGGAAGAAGGTGGCCTGGTCTGATGAATCATGTTTTCTTTTACATCATGTGGATGGCCAGGTGCGTGTGCGTCGCTTACCTGGGGGAACACATAGCACCAGGATGCACTATGGGAATCTACATCCTCTTAAAGAATCTGCTGCTAACATCAACATCAACCACTGCATGATTTTTAAAACTTTGATTTTTAGAATTTTTTACTAAGAATAGCACCGCATTTCAAAATTCAGAAAAGCACAATAGAGACCTGTGGCAATTTTAAAGAAGTGGCAGGAATATCTATCAAATATAAATCTCTCCGTGTGTGTGACAACAATTTTTCATATCCTTTATATGTCTGGTTATGGGGTAGTGTAGTTAGATAGAAGCAGATTCACCCAAGCACACCTAAATTTTGCCTGCATATAATATACAGTAAAAACCTACATACAATAACCCCAAACTCTTTGGTTATTGTCTGATGAGACCAAGGTGGAATTTTAAAAGACATCTAAAAAACAAGACAGACCTTTACCTAAAGATCACCATGCTCATGGTGGTGGTGGTGGCAGCATCGTCCTGTGGGGCTGTATCTCTTCAGCTGGGACTTGGGATCTAGTCAAGATTGAGAAAGGCATGGATAACTGCAAATACCATCTCTTTTGGCACAAAACCTGCAGACCTCTGATAGAGAGCCAAAGATGTCACCTTTCAGCAAGCCTGATTAGAATTAGATGTAGGTGAGGCTAAAGGGCTAAGGCCTGAGCTCAGATAAAGGCCGTTATTTATGTCAGTTGTATGATAGATGAGTAAAGTAGCCTAATAGTAGTATGGTAAAGTGGAATGACCAATCTTGCATAATTTGAATTTTATTTTCCTGTAGTTTGCAAAATATTTATTTACAAATATGCCTTGTCTGTTTTCATTGCATCAGAAGAGCCTTTTGTTTAAAAAAATATATTGCCAGTGTTTTGACAGGAGAGTCTGAGCCACTTGATGTGCTTGTCATGTTTAGAGATATGGCTCTGTGTCATCGATTTAGTTTCACTGATTTAGTATGATGTGTGATGAGGAAAGAAGTTAAATAAAAAGACTGTGTAATCTGTAAGGTTCAATTAAGAAGTGTTCCCTGCTTGTTTTTTAATAAATGCCTCACAGCCTTACTGTCAGGAACACCCGGACAGTTCCCTGCCAGGCTCGGAGAGGGCACTGGCAGGTGAACCTTGGAATCCTGCTGTTTTGTGTGTATTTTGTGCCACGCCTTTCCCAATATTCTCCTTCCTGTTGTATCACCTGTTTCCCATTTACCTTAATGTCTAGCCCTATAAATAGGGATCCTTGTGTACCTGTCTTCGTCGGTCATTGTTTATTGTTCAGTGTTTCATGTACTATGTCCTGGTTAAAGTCATGTCCTAGTTTATGCTGAAGGTTTTGTTTGTTTCAGTTTAGTTAGTGTTATGTTACTCTACGTGATTAGGTTAGTCTTCCCCATGTCTGTCTGTCTGCGTGAATAAAAGCTGTGTGAATAAAAGCTGTGCTTCTTCACACATCACCACGGAGGTCCGGGTTCGAGCCCCGCACAGGGCGGGGGTGTCCGGACGTGACACTTACGCATGTGATTGCATGTATTTTGTTTTATCATTTAGAGCACAATTTTTTGTTAATCAATCTTAGCCTGTTAATAGAATAAAATATCTTTGACATTGCCCCCGAAAATGATTAAAGTATGCAATTAATAGAAGAATAGACATTTTTATTTAGATTCATGAATAGTTAAATACAGAAACTGTATTTATGACTTTTCTGATTATTACTTCATTATCGTGCAGCTACACTGTTATGTACGGTTTGTTTCTGATAGACTTGTTTCCTATAAAAATAGTTTTTTATAGGTTTCAGAGCCTAGATTAATGGTGTTTGATTATTGATCAACCATTAAATTAAAAATTATTTGCTACAAATAAATGGCATTTATGGCCTTTCCAGGGCTCAAAAAAGCACTGAGGTGGCCCAGTGAGAATTTGAGGGGGGAAAAACACTTGCCGCCTAAGCATGGGGCTATAACCTATGGACAGATCAAGCTTCTGTTGTCAAACACAGAAATGCTTAGCTGTGTGTGAGATTTGCCCCTGCTGCAGATCCCAATATGCAGCCTTTCTTCTCCTGGTAAATTAACTGGACATACAGGAATTGGACAATAAAACTGAAATGTTGGGTTTTAGATCATAATAATTTGTTAGTATGGCGTTAGCCCTCATTCTAATGCCAATACAGCATCGGTTCGTCTTGGAAATGACGGATACAAGTCCTGCACAGTGGCCAGAGGGATTTTGAGCCATTCTTCCTGTAGAACAGTGTCCAGGTCTTTATATGATGCTGGTGGAGCCACTAAATGCTTCCAAAACACCCCTTCTTCTTCACCCCTTCAAACACACAGTGCAACTCTCTCTGACCATCCCTATACTTCTCCATCAACATTCTCAGAGCAAAAATTGCATCTGTTGTGCTCTTTCTGGGCATGAAGCCATACTTCTGCTCACAAATTTCCACTACCTTCCTTAACCTAGCTTCCACTACTCTTTCCCATAGCTTCATTGTATGGCTCATCAACTTTATCCCCCTATAGTTGCTGCAACTCTGCACGTCACCCTTATTCTTAAAGATCAGCACTAATACACTTCTTCTCCATTCCTCAGGCATTTTCTCACTCTCTAAAACCCTGTTAAATAAACTAGTTAAAAATTCTACTGCTGCCTCTCCTAGACATTTCCAGACCTCCACCGGGATGTCGTCAGGACCAACTGCCTTTCCACTTTTCATCCTCTTCAAAGCCTTCCTGACTTCATCCTTTCTAATCTTATCTACTTTCTGTTCCACAGAGTTCACCCCGTCTACTCTTTTTTCCCTCTCATTTTCGTCATTCATCAGCTCTTTAAAGTACTCCTTCCATCTCCTCTGTACACTCTCCTCACTTGTAAGCACTTTTCCATCTCTATCCTTATATAACTCTAACTTGCTGCACATCCTTCCCATCTTGATCCCTCTGCCTAGCTAACCTGTACAAGTCCTTCTCTCCATCTCTAGTGTCTAACCTAGTGTACAACTCATCATACGCCTTCTGCTTGGCCTTAGACACCTCCCTCTTCACTCTGTGCTGTAACTCCTTGTATTCCTGTCTATTCTCTTCAGTCCTGTCCATGTCCCACTTCTTCTTGACTAACCTCTTCCTCTGAATACTATCCTGAACGTCCTCATTCCACCACCAAGTCTCCTTATTTTCTTTCCTCCTTCCAGATGACACACCCAGCACCTTTCTTCCTGTCTCCCTGATCACTTCTGCTGTAGTTTCCCAGTCATCTGGCAGCACTACCTGACCACCCAGAGCCTGCCTCAACTTCTGTCTAAATTCCTTACAACATAACTCTAACCCTAGCAAAGTCCACTACCATATGTCCTTCAAGGTTCCTTTCCTTAACTCCAAACTTGCCCATCACCTCTTCATCACCTGTGTTCCCCTCACCAACATGTCCATTAAAATCTGCTCCTATCACCACTCTCTCACCTGTGGGAATGGTCTCTATCACCTCATATAATTCACTCCAGAATCTCTGTGGGGCAGAACCACTAACAACATTCAACATCATCCCTTCAACCTCTAACTTCAGACTCATCACCCTGTCTGACACTCTCTTCACCTCCAGAACATTCCTCACAAACTCCTCCTTCAGGACCACACCTACCTCATTTCTCTTACTATTCACACCATAATAAAACAGCTTGAATCCTGATCCTATACTTTGAGCCTTGCTACCCTTCCACCTGGTCTCCTGTACACACAGTATATCCACCTTCCTTCTCTCCATCATATCAGCCAGCTCTCTCCCTTTCCTTGTCATAGTACCAACATTCAGAGTTCCTATTCTCAATCCTACACTCTTACCTTTCCTCTTCTCTCTCTGTCTGCACACGCTCCTCCCTCCTCTACTTCTTCGACCAACAGTAGCCCAATTTCCACCAGCACCCTGTAGGTCAATGTACCGACTTTTGAGTACCGACAATTCGCATGGTTAAATTTGGCAATGTTTTACGCCGAATGCCCTTCCTGATGCAACCCTCTCTTTTTATCCGGGCTTGGGACCGGAACAGAAGTCACTGGACTCTGACCCCATGGCTAGATTTTCCAAAACACCCCAATGTGGCTTAATATTATTCAGATCTGGCAACTGTTCAGGCAATGGAAGATGTTCAACTTCACTTTCATGTTCATCAGATGACTCCCATACAGGGGCGGGTCTACGTGGTGGCCAGGGGTGGCATCCCCCCTGGCAATCCCCGATTGGCCACCCCAGGTGCCCCCCCATAAGGTGTCTTGCGATTGGTTTGTTGTATGGCCGATCAGTTTTTAGTTTCTGCTGGTGTTCACGATTCAAAGGAGTGCAGCGCCAGAGAGAAACGTCAATGCTGTCGTGGACTTGGAATGGAATGTGTTTGTGAAGTGCACATTAGTGTGTTATCAATTGTGGGAAGACAGACACCAAACAAAGAGCTGCTTGGTAGTCTTTATGTATAGTTTTTTATGTATAGGTTTTCTCAGATCAGTGTGTTTACCCAGTCCTTCTGTTCGTGTTGGTCGTGGTTGATTTCAGTCAAATGTTCAGTCAGCGTTTAATAAAAGACAAAGTACAATAAGCTGGTCGTTATCAAACAGTAAACACTGACAGGGTAATTTGGCGTGTTTTGTATCAGTATAATGGGGTTTATTTTGTGACAGTCACCACATTTTTAATACAGACAATCAGTGGCAGCTAGTGCTAAAAACATTTGGGGGGTGGGGCGCAAACAACCTTAAAATCAAACTGTTAGTAATGCAGGACTGTAAATAGCCATTTATCAGGTGATTATGTATCATTACTGTTAAGATAAAATATTGAAAATGATACTGTTAAAGTCAACTGTTAAAGCATGCAATAAATTTACTATGAATCAGTGAATTTGAGTTCAATGTGGGTTTATTATCAGTAATGAAGTAATAAAGATAATCATTTAAAAAACAGACACACTGGAAAGTGGCCTAATCACAGGCCAGTGGCATTATTTGCAAAGAAATTTTGCTCTCCTTTCTTTTTGGCTTGCAAATTTCTTGAGATATTTCGCTTGCTTCCACATTAATCAGTACCTGTCCGTTAACTGACCATCTGCTGAGCGGTAATGAGACTTGTTGAGAATGGTCCAATCACATGAGGCCAAATATCAGTGGTGGGCTGTCAGGGGCCACAAAGCTTAAAATAAATGGCAATGAAATTGTTACATTAACCAGTCAGATGTCAAGTTGGCGTTACTGAGGCCATCTAGCAGGCATACGATTACGTCAACAATTTCCTGTCCTTTGATTGGATAATTGGAGTAGTCAGAGGCAGCGAACTGCACAAACTAAATAAAATATATGTATTTTAACTCACAATGGCTGACAGGAGAAGAAATCGATTTGGTCACAGACATCCTTACAAATGCATTTTCAAGGCGGACTGTAATAAAATGGACTATTCCTTGTGAGGTGTGAAATACTGTTGCCTAATTTCTTTTTTACTTTGCTATTTAACGGTTGATTAGTATCTACTGCCGTGACGTCATAATGATGGTATAGAGGTGGATTAATTCAGGAAGGACACCAGTGAAGGCCTAGGTGTGAAATGCACAGCCCACCACTGCCAAATATATAAAAACAATATTGATTCACTAACAACAAAAGTGGGAGGGGACAATTTGAAACAAGCCAATTAGAGCTCAGGCTCAAATCACAGACCTACATACACACTTGTTTGCCCAGTGCCCCACACACACACATGAATAAAATACAGTTTAGATTTTTTTATTTTAAATAAATGATATGACTAATAGTGAAATAGTACTGTAATGATGCTTGCAGAACCAGAGCACCAGAGGGAGCCATCACCCGAATATTGACATTTGCAAACTCACTTCCTGAAAAGTTTGATGGTGCCACGGATCGATGCCGGGGTTTCCTGCGCCAGTGTGACAACTTTTTCGCTCAACAGCCAGAGGTATACTGCAGCGATAGCATCAGATGCGCATTCCTTTTATCTCTGCTGATGGGCAAAGCGCTGGATTGGGCTTCGGCTGTGTGGGATTCGGATCCTCAGGTCAAGACCTCAGCTGATATTTTCTCGAATCTGATCAGAGAAGTGTTTGAGTATCCGGCAGGAGGTAAAGACATTTCTGTCCTATTACTGGAATTACGCCAAGGAACTGATACAGCTGCTGATTTTGCTATTAAGTTCCACACGCTCGCTGCTCAGTCAGGCTGGAATGAGGCGGCATTAATAGCGGTGTTTCGGGAAGGACTTACTAGAGAGCTGAAGGCGGAAATGGCGTGCAGAGACACTGATGTTACTCTCTCCCAGTACATATCCACTGCTATTCGCCTTGACAACCTGCGGCGCCAGCATCGTACTCGCACCCCCACACCTCGTTCCTCACCACGTGGCACTATGGAATACCACAGCCAGAAGGAGGAAGTCACCGAGCCTATGCAACTGGGGAGGTCTCGTGTTTCTGAGGTTGAGCGCGAACGCCGTGTGCAGATGCAGCTGTGCTTCTACTGTGGACAACCAGGTCACAGAGTCTTCCAATGCCCAGAGAAGCCTGCCACATCCCAGAGAGAAGTCGTGAAGCTGGTTTCGAAGGTTTCTCTTCCTGCCTTCGTCCTTCACAATGACTCTCGTTTTTTCGTCACAGCGCTGGTTGACTCCGGATCAGCAGTGAACCTGATAGACAGCAACCTGGTCCGTGAGCTCGGCCTATCAACTATCCCATGCACTCTGCCGTTAAAAGTCACTGCCATAAATGATCAGCCCATTGGGGAGGGCCTTCTTACTCACCACACACCTCTCATGGAGGTTCAGATCGGATTATTTCACAGAGAAAGACTGAGATTTTTCATTATTTCCTCACCATCAAACCCTGTCGTCCTAGGCCTTCCCTGGCTTCAACTTCATGACCCGGACATTTCATGGAAGGAGGGGGAATTAAAAAGGTGGTCTACCTTCTGCCTAGGGAACTGTTTTTGCAACCCGATGACCCGTCCATGCCTTTACACGTCTATCGAAAGCCCCGAATCATCGCTCCAAGTCACACTCCCTAAAGAATACCAAGATTTCCAAGAGGTCTTCAGTAAAGAAAAGGCCGCCAGATTACCCACACATCAACCCTGGGACTGTGCCATTGACCTTCTTCCGAACACCATGCCACCTAAGAATCATATTTACCCCGTCACTTCCTGAAAAGCTTGCTATGGAGGAATATATTGAGGAAGCCCTTGCAGCTGGATACATCCGCCCGTCTACCTCACCAGCGGCAGCAGGGTTCTTCTTCGTAGAAAAGAAGGACGGCGGCCTTCGACCCTGCATTGACTTCCGAGGCCTGAACGCAATCACAGTCCCGTATCCTTACCCTCTTCCCCTGGTTCCCGCAGCCCTCGAACAGTTACAAGGAGCCAAAATCTTCACCAAGCTTGACCTGCGCAGCGCCTACAATCTCATCCGGATAAAGGGGGGCGACGAATGGAAGACGGCGTTTCACACAACACATGGACATTACGAGTATCTGGTCTTGCCATATGGACTCACGAACGCCCCCGCCGTCTTCCAGTCACTTATCAATGAAGTGTTCAGGGATATGCTAAACAAATTCGTCATTGCTTACATAGATGACATCCTCATATATTCCGCCAGCCTAGATCAACACGTTTCTCATGTTCGTGCTGTCCTCCAACGCCTCACCAACCACAATCTCTATGTGAAACTGGAGAAATGTGAGTTTCACCGTTCCACAGTAACATTTCTAGGATATGTAATCTCGCATGAGGGAGTAGAAATGGATCAATCGAAAGTGTCCGCCATTACATCCTGGCCCGAACCTACCTCCATCAAGGGTTTGCAACGCTTCCTTGGATTTGCGAACTTTTACAGGAGATTCATCAGGAACTACAGTACCATTGCTAGCCTAATGACTTCACTGCTGAAAGACAAGCCCAAGAAATTAAAGTGGACTGATCATGCCAGAGCTGCTTTTCAGAAACTTAAGAAAAGTTTTTCTTCCGCTCCGATACTCCGTCATCCTAACCCTGAGCTGCCGTTCGTAGTGGAGGTGGACGCTTCGAGCTGTGGGATAGGGGCTGTGCTTTCTCAACGTCAACCAGAGTCCGGAAAACTGCATCCTTGTGCCTTTTTCTCCCGAAAGCTCACACCGGCCGAAATGAACTATGATGTAGGGAACCGGGAACTACTATCGATAAAGGCTGCCCTGGAAGAATGGAGGCACTGGCTCGAAGGGGCCTGCCACCCATTCCTGGTCCTTACCGATCACAGAAATCTGGCCTATCTTCGGGAAGCCAAGCGTCTCAACCCACGGCAAGCTAGGTGGGCGCTATTCTTTACACGATTCAAGTTTTCAGTCTCCTACCGCCCCGGGTCTAAGAATGGGAAAGCAGATGCCCTGTCGCGAATCCATGAAACCCTGGAGCCACCATCCAGCCCAGAGCCTATCCTTCCACCATCTGCCCAAGTAGCTCCTGTGCAGTGGGACCTGATGAGTGAAATTGAACGGGCTCAATCGACAGAGGCTCCCCCCCCCAACATGTCCACCGACCAAAGTTTATGTACCCACAGGTTTCCGCCAACAAGTGTTACGATGGACCCATGAGAACCTGAGTTCAGGACACCCCGGCACCCGTAGAACCATTCAGCTGGTACGACAAAGATTCTGGTGGCCATCGCTCAACCACGATGTCGAGGAGTTTATGCGGTCCTGCTCGGTCTGCGCACAGTCCCGAACGAGCCGTCAGCTACCAGAAGGTCTACTTCAACCACTGCCAGTTCCACGCCGACCCTGGTCTCACATCTCAGTAGACTTTCTCACAGACCTCCCTGTCTCTCAAGGTTTCACCACAGTCATGGTTGTAATCGACCGCTTTTCCAAGTCCTGCAAGTTAATCCCCATGAAAGGTCTGCCTACTGCCATGGAAACGGCCACAGCCATTTTCCAAAACATCTTCCGTCACTATGGTTTACCCGAGGACATTGTTTCTGATCGCGGCCCACAGTTCACATCTCGTGTGTGGTCGGAGTTTTGCAAACAACTCGGGATCAATGTCAGCCTCAGCTCTGGGTATCACCCCCAGTCCAATGGCCAAGCGGAGCGGCTTAATCAAGAAATTGGCAGGTTCCTAAGAACATACTGCAGCCGTGAGCAACACCGTTGGAGTGAGTTTCTCCCCTGGGCTGAGTATGCCCAAAACTCGTTGCGCCACTCCTCGACCGGCTTAACTCCCTTCCAATGTGTATTGGGCTATCAACCTCCGCTCTCTCCTTGGTCCGGGGAACCCTCGGATGTGCCTACAGTTGAAGACTGGGCAAGACGTAGTCAGGAGGTCTGGGAAAGAGCCCATGTTCGTCTCCAGAGAGCGATCCGACGACAAGAGCTCCAAGCTAACCGGCGTCGGCGTCCCCACCCAGGTTACCAAGTGGGTCAGAAGGTGTGGCTTTCTACTAGGAATATAAAACTAAAACTTCCTTGTCATAAGTTAAGCCCCAAGTTTGTTGGCTCGTTTAAAATTCTACACCAAGTTAATCCAGTTTCTTTCCGCCTTGAGCTTCCAGCATCGTATCGTATCTCGCCTACCTTCCATGTGTCTTTACTCAAGCCCTTCCACGAGCCTCAAACCACCGGCCCCGCTATCACTGAACCTCCCCCACCACTGGACATTGATGGCTCCCTTGCCTACCAGGTGCGCACCATCCTGAATTCCCGTCGTCGAGGTGGCCGCCTTCAGTATCTGTTGGATTGGGAGGGTTACGGCCCAGAGGAGCATTGTTGGGTTAATGCACAGGACATTCTCGACCCCTCGCTCACTGAGGAATTCCATCTGAGCTTCCCGAATCGACCTGCTCCTCGTCCACAGGGGCGCCCGCGTCGACGAACACCTGGAGGTGTTCCTAGAGGGGGTGTTCTGTAACGATGCTTGCAGAACCAGAGCACCAGAGGGAGCCATCACCCGAATATTGACATTTGCAAGCTCACTTCCTGTCTTACTCGGGTATTTAAGCAGCACGCTGCCTATTGTTCACTGCAAAGTATTGTTCTCTCTAGTGGATTACGTACCAAGCCTTGTTTATTGTTTCTGATTGCCTGCTACGTGTATGATCTTTGCCTGTTACTGTTTTCTACGAGTCTCGGTTTTGCGGTTTTGGTTTCTGTTCGCTAGTTCTTGATTTTCCGGTTTTTGACCCTTTCGCTTAGCCATATCGATTCCGATTCTTGCCTGCCGTTTTGTGAATAAAGATCTGCATATGGATTCTACTACGTCTGCCTCGAGCACGTCCTTACAAGTACGTTTAGTAGTTTGTTATTAAAATATATAATTATCGTTAATGTGTTAGAGTAGCAGTTTTCTCTGGCTAACTTTAAGGGAGCTGTGTCCCAGCGCCCCTATTGACCGGCCGCCACTGCAGACAATTACTGAGATCCAAGATTGCCCCGAATGACGATATGCTCTGAACGTTCTGAAAACTGTCCGATGACACGTTACTTGTTGGTGCATCAGTAAGTGTACAGTCAGAAGACAGTCATTTAAAGTGTCAGGCCTAGCATTAATGTAGTTGTTTACACATGAAATGACATAGATGCAATTGATTTACAGTATAAACAATTTTTAGTGATTTTTGAACAAATTGGGCGAGTTTTTTTTTTTTTGAAAGATATTGTGAATAAAAATACCGTATACTGTAATGGCCAAACCGCTTATTAAAAAAAAGGTTGACGACATTTATGTTTCTGTGTTTTTAATATTGCTCAGATTTATTTCATAAACTTGTGTAGTTTTATGAAAACACCTGAAAAAATAAATACTGGTTATTAAATAAATTTAACTTAATGGATATATATAGGGATGACAAAAAAGTACATTAACCAAAATGTGTTTTTTATTACATTTGATTACAACTGACTTTATTCAAAGAACAACAAAAAAAACAACAAAGAATAGGATTTACTTGGTATACTGTAGATTTTACCCTCGGGGGGTGTTACTGGTGGCCAACCTCGTTTGAAGCAGTGCCCCAGCATGGCCCCCCCCACTGACAATGCTCTAGACGTGCCCCTGAGACCATACATGATTTTTTTTTGTAAATAAAGTTTTGTAATGATGACAAAATGCAGTTTTTTATGGTATTAGGAATTGTGTCAGAATCACAAAGAAAATTTCATTATGTACCTTCTGAGTTCATCTGAGATCATGAGTAGCGCCCCTTAAGTGGGCAGTTTGCCTTTAGGTTACAGGAGATTTTAGAATAGCCTACCTGAACCCACCATGCAGGTTTTGTAAAAAAAAATAAAATAAAATAACCCGGTTGTAACAATTGCCAAATGACTGCTGAATCTTGATTGACCAGTGGCAGATGTGGTTGACATACAAATTCTACTTGCAGATTAGGACATATGTGCAATTTATGAAGTCTCATTAGAACCACTCTTTGTCTTTTACGTTTGCTTTTCAGCTGATTTATTTTATAAACACACGTGGCTCTGGGCTGGTTGACTCTTTCTCTCTCAAGGCACTTGTCTCTTTCCTTTTTGTCCTCACCAGAGCTCACTGTAAAACACAACATTCATTAGTTTAATTCCCTGCAGGTGTGCAATTACCACTTACCTTTTATGTCTCTGGCCTCCATTCAACATCCAGTGCTTGACTATGCCCCCCTCCTTCAGCAGCATACCAAATGTCAGCGTCATCACTCCTAAGAAACAGTTATCCTCTGGCTTAATCACCTCTGGATGAAAAATCCTAGGATTTGATTATTTGTTTTGTATATTATGGGAATTAGCAAAAAAGTATGCTAAATTGATGAGCTAAAAACATGTTGAGGAAGGGTTTTTGGGGGCTTTCAATGGTTGTAGACACTTTAGACTCTAGGGTTCTGAGTTATGAATGTGAATGTGTATGAGTTTGTTCTTGTTTTGGCTTGTTAAATTGAAGAGTGGGGTATTGGGAGATATAGTCTTTTAACCAAATAGCAAAGAAAGCTGACTTGGCAATAACAGGACAGGACCTCCCTTTGCTTACAGGGCACAGGGACATTGCCTTGATGAATTAGATGTTTGAATTAGGTTTGATGAATTATGCTTTGACCTTTTAGCTCTATGGAAGGTAAATCATAATGCTACAGCATGTGCTTTATACAAAGAAGTAAGTGTTGAGATCCTTAATTTAGTTAACATAGTACTTAACATAGTACCGACTGTGAACAAAATCACATGTATAGTAATTCATATTAAATCAAATGAAAGAAATCAAGCATGATACTACACTGACATCATCAGGGGTTAGAAATAGCAAATGGCAGTGTTTGAGACTGGCAGAATTCATGCACACAAATATTATATTTGATTCATTATTCTTCAATGTAAGCGTTACTATAAAATAGATTTTTAGGTTTTCTTAAATATATATACAGTATCCATAATATATAATATACATACACTACCGGTCAAAAGTTTTAGAACACCCCAATTTTTCCAGTTTTTTATTGAACATTATTAAGTTTAATGTCTCATTGCACTCTGAAATGAAAGCAAAGTACAAATAAGCAATTGGAGTTAAAAAAAGAGATCATGGAATCAGTTTATAGACCAAAATGTATTCTAAAATTTTGACTCATCAAAGTAGTTAAACACACTCATGGCATTCTTTCTACAATAGAAATCAAATATTCTTCAGAAAGTTCTTCCCAAATCTGTTGCAGAAGTTCCCATAAATGTGTGGCACTTGTAGGTTGCTTTGCTTTCACTCTTCTGTCCAGTTCATCCCAAACCAGCTCGATGGGGTTTAAGTCTGGAGACTGTGCTGGCCACTCCATGTTTTCAAGCTTACCATCTTGTTCTTTTTTCCTGAGGTAGTTCTGGCAATAGCTTGGACTTATGTTTTGGGTCATTATCTTGCTGTAGGACGAACCCCTGACCAACTAGGCGCATACCAGAGGGTATTGCATGGCACTGCAGAATGCTGTGGTAGCCGTTTTGGTTCAGGGTGCCTCTTACTCTGTACAAGTTACCGACCCTGGATCCAGCAAAACAGCCCCAGACCATCACACAGTTGATGCCACACACTGTGGAACCATCCTTTCGCCCACTCTACAGCGTACAAAGATCCTGTGTGATGAACCGAAGATTTCAAATTTTGATTCATCAGTCCATAATACCTTCTTCCATTCTTCAGTAGTCCAATGGCAGTGTTTCATGGCCCAGACAAGCCTCTTTGTCTTATTCTGACGTCTTAGCAATGGCTTTCTTGCTGCAACTCGTCCTGTCAAACCTGCGGCTCAAAGTCTTCTCTTCACAGTTGAAACTGAGACTTGCTTACTACGACCACTATTAAGCTGTGCTTGAAGCTGTTGTCCTGTGAGCTGCCTATCAAACAAGTTGTTAACTCTCAGAAACTTGTCCTCTGATTCAGTTGTGGCTTTGGGTCTGCCAGACCTCTTCCTGTCAGAGTTTGCCCCAGTTTCTGAGTGCCTTTTGATGGTGAAGGAAACTGTACTCACTGACACCTTGACTTTCTTTGCAATTTCTCTGTAGGAAAGACCTACATTTTTAAGTGTTATGATGGTCTGTCTCTCTTCCATTGTTAATTGCCTTTTTCTCGACATTTTTGTAGCAACACACTACTTTCTGCAGTACAATACTGTTCAACTGATGTTCACGAGGGTATGGTACCACAGTGTTACAACACTGCTATTATTCAGACAGAGGGGGTTGTAAGTAATCCAGAAAAGTTGGAACACCTGTAGGACTTAGTAGCACCAGCTTTCAAGGCTTGATCAACCTCCATTGCTGCAGAACAGCTTTAAATTGTTAACCCATTTTGTGTTCCCTGAAAAAGGCCTTTTTGTATAATTCTGAAATGTACATTATTTTTCAGTTTTGGGGAACCTTACCTTTTTTTTAACCTCTGGCAGTTCACCACTTACCTTTGTACCATTTCAAGCTATTCATTGGACTTGAACGACTTGAATTGCAATAAATAACTGGAAAAATTGGGGTGTTCTAAAACTTTTGACCAGTAGTGTATATAGTGGAAGTCATTGTTGCTCACCATTTTCCCTAATTGCATTTATCCTACAGCCACCAGACACAAACAACGTGTTGGGACCATCCAAAAATGACTGAGTTGTACCAGTCCTTAGGTGAGTAGATTTATATTTCCATATATTCAAACTGCAAATTGTTGAAAAACAAAATACAAAAGCTTGAAAACTTACTGCATTTTTTATTTAAAATAGAATTAACTTAAACAGCTACAGTTCATTACTGCTTGTTTGCAGTCACACAAAATGTGAAAGCTATACTGAACAAGTTCTTGTGGTCAGACATCAATTTTCGGTGTGGTCATAAATATGAGCCAGCACTAAGGTCAGATCCATTTTATTTTTCAAGGACTGCAAGTTGAATCAAACTGAAATGTGGTATTCTACATCTATATACTAATGATGAGTAAATATTTAATGATGACATTTGACAGTGTTTCCATTGTGAGCTATCATTCACAAAATTTGCTAAAAAGTCTGTTTTTTTTTGTTTTTGTTTTTTTGATATTTCTATTGGATGTTTAACCTCTAGTGCCTCAAGGTACTTATACTGCACAAGCAAGGTTTCTCCCTGGCAAAGATTTCAATATATTCTGGGGTTTCAAGATGTTGAGGACTATATATGCAGTGATAAATGATGTTGTTTTGCAGGCAAAGGGTGGACACACTGAATATTGATTTGATTTGGGTTTCTTTTCTTTTCATTTGCTTTCCATTTTGTTAATTATTAAAAATAAAGTATTGACACATTGACATATTGACATCTGTTGAAAATGTCCAGTAACATTGCAAAAATGGCCAGTAACAATTTTTAGGTCAAAAAGATTATTTTTTTAATAGGCCATTTTAAGAATGTAAATAATAACAAATGCTTTGCAATGCTACTGTGCATGTCTGGTCCTGAAGCATTTCAAGTGTCAAGTTTCAAGTGGTATAATTTCATACTAATGTCAAAATTATTATTGCATTTTTTCCAACATTTTATAATTGTACTTGTAATGTAAATGCATCCCTGTTGGTATCCAGCCTTCTACCAAAGGCTTTTGATTTTCTAGGCTCTACCAAATTAATGTGTGGGGGTTGAATACTTATGCAAGCACATTGTTTTACATTTTTTTCTAAAAATATTTCCCAACATAAATTAAATGTTGCTTTAAAGTAGTTCAGCTTTAAAGAGTTTCAGTGTTTTAACATAAAATCTCAGACAGAATGAAATTTAATGTACTCAGTAATATGAGAGAATTGGTCAGGGGTTTGAATAATTTACTAATGCACTGTATGGGTTTGAGGTAAGTATGTATGTGTGCATACACCAGTCAGCCATAACATTAACAATAACCTAATGTTTTGGAGATGCTCTCACCTAGTCGCCTAGTCATCCCAATTTGACCCTTGTGAGAGGTGATCAGATCCTTATGGGTGCCCATTTTTCCAGCTTCTTGACTAAGAACTGACTGTTCACCTGTTGCCTACTAAATGTTATAATCAATTTCAGTGGTTTTTAATGTTATGGATGATTGGTGCATATATGTCCATGTCTAAATAACATGTGGTGACAAAAACAAAACCCCCAATAGATGTCAGTATGTAGTCAGGTTAGGCACTGATGTTGGGCAGGAAGGCCTTGGGTTCAGTTGGCATTCCAGTTCATCCCAAAATTCAGTGAGGTCGAGGTCAGGGCTCTCTCATGGTCATTCAAGTTATTCCACACCAACATGAGCAACCCAGCTCTTTATAGACTTTGCTTTGTGCTCAGGTGCATTGTCATACTGGTATAAGTTTGGGCTAGTCCTTTTAGTTCCACCTATGGGAATCATAATGCTACAGCATTCAAAGACATTCTAGACAACTGGTACTTCCAACTTTTTGGGAAAGCTCCACATAAGTGTGAGATGGTTTGTGTCTTCTTGAGTCTTTGAACACGAAGTACAATATATCTGTTTAATAATAACAATGTCTGCTTTACAGCGGATCTCAACAATGTAAGATTTTCAGCATACAGAACAGCAATGAAGTTACGGAGGCTGCAGAAAGCTCTGTGCTGTGAGTCCATTTCAAATTTAATGGTAATTTCTGGGGCATTGATGATTAATTAATAGAATTATATTCACAGCTTTTGAATATTGTATCTACAATCACTTGAGAAAATCAAATGAGATCCCATATGAGTAAAACTTTTTAGTACTTCAACAACCAGTAGTATAGGTATACACATTTAGACATTTAACTCATATATATGACCAGTGTTGTTCAGGTGTATTAATCATGAACACAGATTTATTATATGCATAGTGCTGCCCTATGACTACTAATAAAAAGGCCCACTGAGATTACTAAGCTAAAAAATGGAATTATAGTTTGGTGTAGTTAGAATAAAAAATGTGTACTAGAAGGAATTTCGAACCTTACTATCATACTATGTTATTGTTCTACTTATTTACTTTTTTTTTGTGCAGTGGACCTACTGGGGATGTCAGCAGCATGTGAAGCTTTTGAACAGCACAGCCTGAAACAAAATGAGCAGTTCATAGACATCATACAGGTGATAAGCTGTCTGACAAGTATCTATGACCGTTTGGAGCAGCAGCATAGCAGCCTTGTGAACGTTCCTCTGTGTGTGGACATGTGTCTCAACTGGTTGCTGAATGTTTATGACACGTATGTACCATTCCATTTTCCATTCCATGAGTTGTTTTAACATGCACTTCAATTTTACAATTTTTCTAACCGTGTTTCATTCTTTTATTATACAATATAAGATGGTGTGAGATTTAGAAAACTGAGTATTATGTTATATTTTAGCCCTTAATACAGGCACAAAGAAAGATCTCAGTTAAAAAGGAAAACATGAACATTTTAGCCTCAAAAGACCGCAAATATAGGCCTAAACAAGGAGCAAGATCAAACAATTTACAGATAATGTTAATGCAGTGATAATTATAAAATGCCTTTTTTTTTTCCCTCTCACATGCATTCAAAGTACTCTTTACCCTACTGAAAGTTATGGTATAAAATGGTAGAAAATTATTTTTCCTATATTATTTAGCCTATTATTTAGCCTAATTTTGGGAATGTTGGGACGTTTTTTAAATTTGAATAAAATGAAAACTAAAAGAATTTCAAATCACGTGAGCCAATATTTTATTCACAATAGAACATAGATAACATAACAAATGTTTAAACAATAATTTTACAATTTTATGCACAAAATTTTATGCTCATTTCAAATTTGATGCCTGCTACAGGTCTCAAAATAGTTAGGACGGGGGCATGTTTACCTCTTCTTTTCAAAACAGTTTGAAGACATCTGGGCATCGAGGTTATGAGTTTCTGGAGTTTTGGTGTTGGAATTTGGTCCCATTTTTGCCTGATATAGGTTTCTAGCTGCTGAAGAGTTTGTGGTCATCTTTGTCATATTTTTCGTTTAGTGATACGCCAAATGTTCTCTATAGGTGAAAGATATGGACTGCAGGCAGGCCAATTCAGCACCCAGACTCCTCTACTACGAAGCCATGCTGTTGTAATAGCTGCACTATGTTGTTTTGCATTGTCCTGCTGAAATACACAAGGCCTTCCATGAAATATGTTGCTCTAAAACCTTTATTTACCTTTCAGCATTCATAGTGCCTTCCAAAACATGCAAGCTGCCCATATCATATCCACTTATTCATACAAATTTATTAATTCTCATTAATTCAGTTTATTAATTCATTAATTCAATTTATTTGTATAGTGTCTTTTACAATGGACATTGTCTCAAAGCAGCTTTACAAAAGAAGAGAAACAGAGAAAGGAGAGAAAATAAATAAAGAAATATATTACTTATGCACCCCCAAACCATCAAAGATGGAGACAGCTATACCAGTTCTGGGTAGGGCCTCCATTTGCTCACAGTATACCCTTAATACTTTGTGGCATGAATTTCAAAAGATGTTAGAACCATTCCTTTGAGATTCAGTTGACATGACTACACAATTCCTGCAATTCCTCCATTCCTGATTTTTGAGGTGAACTTATATGATGCATATCACCTGCTCTACCACAACCGAAAAGGTATTGCATTTGATTCAGACCTAGTGGCTAGGAAAGGCACTGAAGAACACTGAACTTGTTTAACTTGGGTCCATGGATTCATTAAAACAATTTTATATAATATTTTTGTACACCGTAGCATTATGATTTTCCTTCACTGGTAAAGTGAACCTAGCCCAGATATGTTCCAGCATGATAACTCTCCGATGCACAAAGCAAGGTCAATGAAGACAGAGGTTTGCTGATGAATGATCTGCAGAAAGCCCTGACCTCAACCCCACAATACACCTTTGGGATGAATTGGAAAACCACTGTGCACCACGCCTTCTTGTTAACATTCTCAACCTCACTAATGCTCTTATGTCTGCATGAGCAAAATCTGGAAAAGATTGGAAAGAAAAGCGAAAGCTGTTATAGAAGCAAAGAGGGCCTATCATTTTAAAGATGGATGTTCAACAAACTCATCTGGTTGTGATGATCAGGTGTCCACATACATTTCCACATACCTGATCTAGCACCTCCCAAAAGGTGTTGTATTTGATTTAAATCTAGTGATTAAGAAAGGCACTGAAGAACATTGAATGCGTTGCCATGTTCATGAAACCAGTTTGAGATGACTATTGCTTTGTGACATGGTGCATTATCAAGTGGCCAACTGTACCATGTTTGGTCAGACCCCAAGAAGTGTTTTCAAACACTTCTTCATACGTCACACTAAACAGCATCATCTGCTGCACTCATTTTGTCATTCTTTTTCCCTCACTCATTTCTCACTTGAAAATAACTGCTTTAATTTGTACAGTTTTCAAGATTCCCACATTTAGATGATCAAACCTGGGTGTGACAGGAATTGTCATGTCAAATTGCAGACAGATTGCACACATCTCTCTCTTTCAATTCATTCTTCTTTCTTTCCTGCATTCATTTCTATGTGGAGAAGCTAGAGCGGGTGATTCCGCTCTAGGGTGAGTGTTCATTTGTCTGAACTCACTGTTTTGTTTTGTTTTGTTTTTAATTTATAGACTTTCACCTAGAAACTCCATTCAATCTTTAAACAGTGCAACTACTTCTCCTTCCAGAAATGTTTAAATATATGATTGAATTGAAATATATTTTTCGTTATGACAATTTGACACTGGGGCGAGTAGGTTTAAAACCGTTTCCTCTCAGCACATTTTTGCCTTTAAGTTGATCAGCAAGCATTTCTGACTAACCGGTGTCTTCTACAAATTCTGTATAGTCTTCACCAAATTTGTATCACAGCATTTTGAGACCATATATAGAAGACTTTTATATTTAGACTTTTATAGACTTTTTTGGTATATTTGTTATATTTGTCCAGTATGCAAATTAATTTGATAGTAAAGATGCAAATCAGGATGTGATGGCACATCTTAGTTCATATTTCGAACAATCCAAGAACTTCAACAAGTTAATTTCATGTCTAGGTGGCAGTATAAATGACAGAGTCAGTTCAATAACAAATAGCTGCAAACTTAGAACTGAACCAAGGTTCTTCTTCAAGGTTTCTCTTGGTATAATAATCATGAAATTTAGAAGAGAGCACTGGGAGACCAACCTGAACGAAACTTGTTTCTCTAAATTTGGAGAATAGTTTGGCCATAATGCACAGGTAAATTTGACAGTGAAGTCACCTCTCCAAGAAATTCAAATCCCCTCTAGTAGGTGCTGTAATTCACAAATTATAGCTCATTCACAAATAATATCTAATAATTTTTTAACTATTTGAACCAACAAGCAATCAGTTCTGCTAATCAGTTTACCTGTGTCTATTATCAGTAGCTGGTTAGAGTATTAATGTCAGAGTTTTTAAACCTTTCTGTTCTGCCTGAGTGTGTTTAAAAAAGTTTTTTGCTTTCTCCAAATCAGTTTATTCTTGTAAAGTTGTGATGGTACATTAAAAACCATGTAGTCTTACAATAGTTTGCCATGCTATTTGTGCACAGCTTAGTCAAACTAAACCTCTCTAAGCAGCACACACACAACAAACTTTACTACAGATAGTATTGTGGTCAACAGACAGTGGTCTTTTTCTTTTATCAGTTAGCCCACCTAACTGCAGCTGCATTTCCTCCCGGGGCCATGGGCTACAGCCCAGTTTAGCCTATGCATAAGTTCAAACTTTGCTATACCTATCCATGCAACAGTCTGTGTGTATTAATGCTCAATTTAATTTAACTTTCACAGAGGTAGAACTGGGAGGATTCGAACCCTTTCTTTAAAAACAGGAATTATCTCTCTCTGCAAAGCTCACCTTGAAGACAAATACAGATGTAAGTTATTTTATCTGTGATTATTATTTGTTTAATATACATTGATAAATGGGAAACTTGCTGTTTAATTCAGCTATATTAATATTATCAGTATAGTATTTTTTTATTATTCTGCTATTTTGCTTATCTGTTTATTTTTATAAGCTAACAAAAAATTATTAGTGGACATTTTAGAAAATGCAGCATTTTAAAAAGGAAAATCTTTAACAGTGTTTTCCACTCAACAGGCACTTTTTTGCACTGTATTTTATTTCAATTTATTGTCCAACAGGTATATCTCTTACTTATTTTATATTTGTGTTCTTACTAGTTCTGTTTAGACAGGTGGCTAGTGCCACAGGTTTCTGTGACCAGCGCCGCCTTGGCCTTCTGCTGCATGACTCAATCCAGATCCCCAGGCAGCTTGGTGAGGTGGCATCATTTGGAGGAAGCAACATTGAACCTAGTGTGCGCAGCTGTTTTCAGTTTGTAAGTCTAATAATGGCATTATCATGTTTTAATATGCTTGGCGAGAAGTTGTTAATAGTTATGTATAGTTAATATAAAGAATTATAATTGCTTATAATAACATAATCACTTATATTGAAAAATAATGTTGCTGTTGTTCATTGTCAAAAAAGTTAGTTTGTTAGTTAGCTTTTTTAACAAAAGAAGTTCATCATCATACTCTCTAATGGACTCCTCTAATGGCACTCTAATATTATGCTGATAATGCAAAGCAAAAAAATGTTTAGAATGTGTAAGAAAAAAAACTTCAGTGTCATATATCATTTGTCTCTTATTCACTAAAGGCAAATAACAAGCCAGAACTAGAAGCATCAGTCTTCTTAGACTGGATGCGTTTGGAGCCTCAGTCAATGGTCTGGCTCCCTGTACTTCACCGTGTTTCAGCAGCAGAAACAGCCAAGCACCAAGCCAAATGTAACATCTGCAAGGAATGTCCTATTATTGGCTTCAGGTATTTATTTCTTAAAAAATTAGCATGCTGCAGTTTGTAACCAGGTTTGAATGTGAAATTGCTGTTCAATTGTATGAAGACATAGATAGGCCTGTGCCTCATGGACCTTAGTATTAAAGGATTAGTAATAGTATTAAACCATATGAACATTTACTTAAAAATTTAGACAAGCTGCTTAATAAGTTATTCTACTTTAATTAACTAAATCTATTGTACATTGCATAGATAAATTTCTAAACATGACTTAAGGGATACACTGGATTATAGCACATGGGGGATTGTACACTGCAGGCTGTAGTATGCAGATATTACACATATTGTAGTAACTCAATGCAACGCAAAGCAGAACACAAAATCTCAGGATGAAGGATTTGGGGCAAATAGATTTATTAAAAATAATAATCAAAAACAAAACAATAGTGCACATTTTAAAAAGAAAGCTGTATTCAGCAATCATGGTCATTAAAGGAAGTGTAATGTGCCGTGTGGAAGAACAGAGCTCAAAGTTCATAAGCACAGAGCAGTGAGTTATTCTTTATTGAAAAGAGAAGCTATTTTTTATGTTGATAGAATGTGGTTCTGGTTGGCTTGGGCAAAAAGGAAAGAGGGAAGTTTGAATGAGTTGATTATAGAAAAAGTATGATTTGTAAAAAATTATATCATATGTGTTATGTAAAATTTGGTATGTAAAAATTATTTCTGAGTATATTCTTTTAATATTATTCTAATAGTAAATTAGATTAAATTGTTTAAAAGCTTCTGCACCCTCTTATTTAAATTCACTGTGGATTACCATAATGATATTTTGACAGATATCTAATGTATCTTACCTTTCTGCAGGTATAGAAGCTTAAAGCACTTTAACTACGACATCTGCCAGAGCTGCTTCTTTTCTGGCAGAGTGGCTAAAGGTCATAAAATGCAATATCCCATGGTTGAATATTGCACTCCGGTATGTTTGGCAAAGCATCTTTCTTACATTCAATATTTTTGTGTTTGTATTATGTTTTTGGACATGCATAAAATCTGCAGAGATATCTGTCTGCTAACCGGATTGTATAATTGCATGAAGTGTAGAAGTATTCCCAATCTAGTTGGCCAGTAAATATATGCTTTTTGTCATTGTTATTTGTGTGTCTCTCCTAGACAACTTCTGGTGAAGATGTAAGAGATTTTGCCAAGGTGCTAAAGAACAAATTCAGGACAAAACGTTATTTTGCTAAACACCCCCGTATGGGCTACCTCCCTGTGCAGACCATCCTGGAGGGTGATAACATGGAAACGTGAGAGATATTTTCAGTTGCATTTCATTGTGACCACAAAGTTTGCATTTTTTACAGAGGGCCACCTATCATCAAATTGACTACCTCTTTAATTAAATAGTTGGGGTGTTTTTTTTGGTGTTCCTTGGATAAAGCTTGTGTTTTCTCTGTGGTTATATACATATCAGGGAGCATGAAATAAGATTTAACTGCCTGATTTAACTACAGTAGAAGTACTTTTACTTAACAAAGAAGTGTTCTGGTAGGAAAAATGTTGAGGCATGCTCCACATGTTACAAAGCAGCACTGGACTAAGCCAACCTACAATAGACTTCATTTGTGATTAATATAAAATATCTATGTGTGCAGTATTATGCCATTTATGAAGTAATGCAATTACTACTCTGTGTGTGTGTGTGTCTTCTCTTTAACTTGTTTTGCAGCCCTGTTACTCTGATTAACTTCTGGCCTGTTGACCACCTGTGAGTACTGCTGTTACAAATATTCACTTTAGTACAGGCAGGTATTTAAATGGCTCATGAAAACAGCTATGGAGCTAAACAAAAGTTGGCAAATAAAATCATGCAAAATAAAAACCATATCAAATGGACAGTAATAGAGACTACCTCTAAAAGTATTGGAACAGCTAGGACAATTTAGTTGTGTTTGCTTTATACTGAAGACATTTGAGTTTGAAATCAAAACTTGACAGATTATCTAAAAGAAATAAAAGGGGTCATTTCCAAAATACCAGAGGAATTAAATTGACACATGGCACATGATAGATTGATCTATCTATCTATCTATCTATCTATCTATCTATCTATCTATCTATCTATCTATCTATCTATCTATCTATCTATCTATCTATCTATTATGAGACTGCATGAGGCTGTCATGTGTCAATTTAATGCCACTGGTATTTTGGACATGACCCCTTTTATTTCTTTTAGTTATTATTTCTTTTATCTAGTATGAGACTGCATGTAAATATTATGTTTGTCTGGTAGAGATTGGATAATCAGGTTGTAGGTTAGGGAAGAAGAGGAGGGGGAAACCTTTCGGCTGTGCAAGGAAATTTGTGCCACAAAATTTAATTTTATGTCTTATCAATACAACTGGCATGATACAGCTTGAAGAAACATGGGATGTCTCCTAATTCTGCTGTCCCCTAATTCTATATGGATAGATATTGCCTAGTTTTGCAATCTTGGTCTCTCTAAACTCAGCACATAGTTCCAAGAGAATGGGTCTTGGTGACTTTCTCACACCAGATTCTAATTAGTTTCAGAACCTGTTTGCCACGTTTATCTGTATGCTGGTATTAGCATAGCAGAGATGTGGTCCATTTATTTAAGTTTTCTTTTTTTCTTAACACAGCTGTATGCAGTAAAATGGCAGAATGAGTTTGGAACAGTTTGTCTCACCATCAATGGTTGAGCTCACATATCATCCTGAAGTCTCAGTTTTAAATGTGGGTCCATTGTTCTTCCTGAATTCTCAGGGATTTTTCTCTTCCCACTGTCACCTCTAGCTAGCTCATTCCAGATTGAAATCTAGTTATTCAGCACAATTATTAAACAACAGCTTATAGGAAAGCTTATAAGTAGCTCTGCCCCTGGATTTTGGACGTTATTAGTGGGAGACCCTAGTCTGTCAGGATAGGCAAGGTAGAATATTTTCGTAACACACTACCATGAAGAAAAAGGCCAAGGGAACACAGGAAATAAGGCATAAAAATGTAAGTGTATGTGTCATGTGTTCTCTTGACTTCTGCTTCACCATTTAAAGGTAGTATAAAAGTTTATACACATTAGCATAGTATAGTATAACCTGTATATATTTCCTGTATCCTATAAATTCCAGTGGCATGTACAGTTACAAGAAATTGCTGACAATACAGAGAGGTAGCAAGTAGGGATGCAACAATACAGTTAACCCACGGTTCAATACGTACCTCATTTTTTTAACCACAGTTTTCGGTTCGGCTCTGATGGCTTGGCAAATTAGAGTTTTTTCATTATTCTTTGCTTGGGTGACAGGAACAGTGTATCCTTTGTATTCTGTATCCTTTTGATGTGTAATTCCTTATTTTGCTTCTCTGTCAATTATAGCCCAGCTTCTTCTCCACAACTGTCCCATGATGACACCCACTCACGCATTGAACATTATGCTAGCAGGTGAGAGCAATATTTGAAAACATGTAGGAAAACATAAAAAACAGCTCCACAATTCACCTTTATTTTTATAAACTGATACATGGGGAAAACCCTTCATATGGTCATATTTTGACTATATATAGGTCTCAAATCTTCAAAACAATTAAAACAGGTCTTTCCTGACCTAAAATTCTGAAAATCCTTTTTAGAGATATCTCAATCACAAATAAATATACATTTCAATATTAAAATACAATAAGAAAAGTTCTTATATTTAGAAATGGTTCATGCTTAAGTCTTGACTAACAGGTAATAATGCAAATCACTTGTGTTTAAACCTCTGGGGTACCAAATCTGGTCTTTTTCAGTAGGGTCTGAAAGTAGGGTAGGGTCATTTGCCTTTAAGCAAATGATTACTAAAACATAAGAAACATTGAATAAACATCTTAAAAAAGTGTGGTATAATTAACTAACTATGATTAAAATAGAATTATGAAATAGCACCTCATCCAACACATCATTTTTGCATTTTTTTTGCATTGATAGTGCACATAATAGAAAATCTTTATGTGGACATTTAAGAACATAATTATGTGCAGTAATGTCTTTTTCAATTAATTAATGGTATTATTTAAGGAATCACTTGAGGTTCATGCCTTAGATGAGGTAAATTCCAAAATTATTGGCATGAGATCGATCAAAAATAAACAATTAATTCAATTTTAGTTTTTGTTTTATATTTTGCTATTTACAGTCACTGAGGATAATAGCATCTGGCAGATGACCAAATGTAAATTACTTGAGCATAAAGATATTAAAATGCTAGTTATTAATAGGTTTTAACATAATATTTTTATTTATAAGATTTAAATTTTAAAGTAATTGTATTTACCACAATTAATATTAAATAATGCCTTTTTCTGAAATAATTTTAGTTCCCTTTCGAGGGAATTCGACGCTGCATCATGGCTGATGCTATGGGAACACTTCTTTGCGGAAGTTGTGTCTGAAGTTCTGTATGAAATGATTTAGTGGCTTAGGTTATGTGACGAAACCATGAGTCCCAGCTAAACCATAAAACGGCATCTACGTCACATCCCTTTAGTTTTTTGTCTTCAGAAAGCACTCTGTAATCAGCAGAGGCAGTGCGCTGAGTTACTGGATGCAGAACAAGAGATGGTTTGTCCCCTTTCTCTTGCCCTCTCTCCCGACTCCGATGTCCTCACTTCAGCTTGAGGAGTTTGCTGGGCAGTTTCTCCCGACCTGGACGAGGATTAATGTTCTTTGCATCGGGGTCCGAGGAGCTCAATGTGGGCAATGAGTAGCAAACAGCAGAAGAATTGCCATTACATTCTGTGACATTTGAAGAGCTCCTGGAGGTGGTTGCACATGCTTAGATTGGCCTGAGGGAAAGGTTATCATTGCCTGTTCTAAGCTTAATGATTGCTACCTTACCACTGGCTATGCTCCATCTCCACTCAGGCACCTCCCTTTTTTATCTGACCTCCATGCTGAGGTGTTGAGGTCATGGCAAAATCCAAATTCTGCCCGTTTGGTTTTCCCCAGAAATTTCCAATCAGTTGCCCGTTGTGGGCTCAAATGAACACGGGTATGCGCCGATGCCTAGCGTTGAAGAGACTATAGCGCTCTCTCTCCCCTTCATCAGCTGCAGAGAGGAAGCTTGCTGTCCTGTCCAAGCCCTGGCCCTTTTATGGAAAGCCTACATGGCCACTGGTCAAACTGGTGTGGCAGCGCTGAGGCAGTTGTGACTCAACATAACAAGTATAAAATACAAAGATAATGTCTTTTTGTTAGACACTCCAGTTTCTTCCAGGAGCTTGTTCTGTGATGCTGTTAATACAGTCAGTGACTGCCACTAGGAGGTAAAGTGGCAAACAGCAGCTTTACACCTTGCCACAAGTTCAAGATGATAACTCTCAAGCTCATAATTTCTCAGATCAGGTCGAAGTGCTGGTTTGTGACAATAGATGTGAATCCTTATTTTCACATAGGAACAAAGTGCATGGATACTGCCCTGGTGCAATTGCTTCTGCAAGACAGCTGTGTGCTCAGTTATCTAGTTGGCTGGCTCATCATTCTGGCTCTGTCAGGGGACATGGCAGCCAGTCATTGAGATGTCATGCTTACCCACATGGGGTCCCAGGGCCTCAGACTGAACCCAGAGAAGTGATTGCTTTCGCCATCTCAGAGAACCACCACCTTGGGGGAAGTTTGGGATACAACCACGATCCGCTCGGGTGGAGTCCATCCTTTCTGCTGTGAAGGACATTCACCTAGGCCTCTGCCCAGGCACAGAGCATACTCAGATCCATTAGCCAAAGTCATACCCATGTGTCTGCTACACATGAGAACGTTCCAGCTATGGATCAGAAGCAAGTGTTTTCACACCCACAGAGCCCTTCAGGGTTGTAAGGGTTACACGTCATGGACATATTATGTACCTTTCTTATGTGGACAAGACCCCAGTTTCTTACCTTGGGCAGCAGGGTGATGGGCCAACTCTTTATCCCCACCCTGAAATTTGGAACCACCCAGCTCCTAGATTCTGGTCTCTCAACCAAGGTTGAGGAGACTATACCGGATTCCAAGGCTCCCTCCACCAGGAGATTGTATGCCCGGAATTGGAGGCTCTTTTAGCATCTGCTGCAGTCAGTATAATCAGGACACAGTTCACTGCCCTGTTAGTACTGTGCTAGAGTTTCTGCAGATGCGGCTCTCTGAGGGCCTATCACCATCTACATGGAAGGTCTACTTCAGTGTAGGTCTATTTTGATGTAGACAACTATTGCTCTGAACCAAGTACCTGTTCTCAGGGCCTCCTTACAGAGGCACCCACTTTCTATGCTGTACCAGGTGGCTGAGACCTTCCTGGAGACCACCTCTCATTGTTCCTAGAGGGATTGCTTGAAGCTCCTTCGACCCAATGGAGTCAGCCTCTTGAAAAGTTTCTGACCCTGAAAATGGCTCTGCTCCTGGCCTTGGCTTTGCTATGAAGGGTTCTACAGTAGCCCCCTACTGCCTACTGTCTGGAGTTTGATCCTGATTAATGCTATTATGCATCCTAGGGCAGGATACTCTAGTCTCTAGGATAGTCTGCTTCGGTGGCCACACCAATGGTAATCCAGTCTCTCAGCAGCGCTAGCTGACTGGGTAGTGGAGGCTTCGCCTCTGGGTGTTAGGGCTCAATCTCTAGCTCAGAGTATTCTCTACAGGATGTTTATGGTGTGGCAGGCTGATGTCTCTGTAAAGTTTTATCAGGTTCTGTAACCTGGACCTGGACCAGGGTTGCAGGGCTAGTGTTTCCCAGTTCACTCATGTCTTTTCACAGTCTTAGGGACAGACATCTCCCAGCATGTGGTGGCATGGTATTTAAATTCCCATAGCGTAAGCTATTATGCTGAGTCAAGTTCCCTCGAAGGGGAACTAAACCAGTTTCCCTAGAAGAAAAGAAGGTGCTGCATCATTTGCCACACTTCTGACATCTCCCCTCACGCTTCCTTCAGACATTTAGAAGCAGGAAGGATGTGACATAGATGCCTTTTTTTGGTTTTGCTGGCACACATTGCTTTGTCACATGACCTACCCAAGTCCATAAATCGGCATATTTCACATGAAGCTTCAGGCACAACTTTCACAATGACTTGTTTGTTCCCATAGCATCAGCTATGACACAGCATCTCGGTATCTTCTCAGGAAACGAGGGTTAAATGCGTAATCTAGTGTAGTTTTTCTTACAACATACACTGGCTGAACGATGAAATGAACAATTTCTTTAAAAGGTGTACACTATAGTCTCCAGAGATATGTTGTAGCTGATCATTTCAGGACAGAGGATACAGTGGGAGGCCCAAGTGTACATCTGCCCAAGAAGACAAATACTTACAAGTGTCCTGCTTGAGAAACAGATGACTCAGTGCTCCTGAATTGGCTGCATCATTGAATAAATCAAGAGAGAAACCAGTGTGCACAGACACTGTGCACTGAAGACTCAGATTAGCTGGCCTCATAGGCAGAGTTGCCAAGAAAAAAACCCTTACTAAGTAACAAATCTGAAGAAAAGTTTGCAGTTTGCCAAAATGTACAAACACTGGAGTTTAGATGACTGGAACCATGATGTGTTGTGGACTGTATCCCATCTTGCTGGTGTGGAACTGGAATGACTTTGGAAAGTGCTGCAGAAGACCTTGGAAGAAATCACAACTGAATATCTGCAAAAACTAATTAGTAGAATGCCACAAATTTGTCAGGTAGTCAAGGGCCATTTTAAAGAACTTTACTTTTTAAAATAAAGTTTAACATGCAAATTTGATTTGACCATTGTTCTGTGCTCAAATATAAAAATGGATATTGTTCTGTGATTTTGTGTTCAGTGAGCCATTTACAACCATTTTACCATTTTACTGGATAAAACCAAGAAGATAATAAAAATACATAAATTCGGGTGCAGGCATTTTCAAACGTTTTCTTGCCAGTGCATAAGGTTAGAATATGCTTGGAGAGTGATCTTTAACCCCACTTCCATGCATCTTTTCAGCTGCTTTTAAGCGCCCCCTAAACAGCCGCCATGACTCTTATCATGATTTTTCAACAAAGGTTCAGAAAGTGTCTACAGTCAAAAAGGTTGATCTTGGTCTCATTTGACTCTTCACAGTACATATTTCCTGTAGTTCAGGTGCTGTGTATTGTGCATGGATCTCTTAAAAAGGTGTTCAAGCTTTCCAAATTGCTCGTTATAGTGAAGGTGTCTATTTGAAAGTAAATTTGAAAAGTGACAAGTATCAATGAAACTTGTGCATTCACTTTGAAAATTTTCAGCTTTTAAAGACTTGTTGAATTTTTTGAAGTGATAGTGCTTCTAGTTTTTTTTATTGCTTATATAATTATACCCATTAATTTACTCGCGCAGTTGTACTAGTAAATTATTTTTTGTCTGTGTTTTGTGCTGAATGTGGAAATGTGTTAAAAACATTTTATATACATCTCAGGTCAACAATATTGTTAAAGGAAATTTTTGGCAAATTCATATTTAAAATAAAACATTGTTTGACATTCAGTATATCTGAGAAAATAATTAAAATATAGAATTTATAAAAATTTGATTTTTATTAACAGTGAGGCAAGTATCACTAAAACGTGGAAAGCTCTCTGTCATGTCTACAATGCTCTAGAAGGGTGCAAGAAGTTCTGGAGTTAATAGGACATTGTAACTGAGTTAAATTGGACACGTTTTGTATGTTCTAGTGCAGTATATCCCAGGCCTGGTCATAGAATACCACTGCCTTGCACATTTTAGTGTTTTACTGCTTATAGTGAGCTAATTAATAGGCCTGAACTATACTGATTGATATCAATTTGTTTTTGCTTGACATATGCACACTGTCACAAGAAAATGTCTAGGTGTTACACACCATCTCTGGCAGTTGGTGTGAAATAGAACATTGAAATACCAGGCAGTGGTACTCAGTGACCAGCATTAAAAATTCTAGAGCATTTTGAAATATGTGAAATTAACAATAAATTGATTCTCTCTTTCACAGGCTCGCTGAAATGGAAAACAGAAATGGCTCATATGTGAATGAGAATATTTCTCCTAATGAGAGCATGTGAGCTGTCACCTTCTAAATTCACCATAAATGTTTGCTCCCAATCAGTAATGTATTTTGCTTATATTCATATTCACTGTTAATAATCTTTGCTTTTTGCTAAATATAAAAAGCCAGTAGAAGAACGAAGATAGATTTTAATGTGACCTTGAAACAAACGAAATTCAAGGGAAAATGGAACTAATAGGGAGATACAATTAAGTAATACCCATCAACACACATAATACTTCGTGGCATGCTTTTACATTCAGTACAGTCTTTGCACACCTGGATGTTGCAATTTTATCATACTCTTCCTTGCTAGCTCCATCTCCTTAAAATTGCCAGCTGGTCTTTCCTGTACTGCTATGCCACAGATTTTGATTGGATAGTCTTGGCTCTAGCTGGGTCATTCTGAACTTCTCTTCCTGAAGCAATTCTATGAGTGACATGGAGATGTGCTCTGTTGAAAGGTGAAATTCCTTGTCATATTGATATATTGCCGAAAGTTTGTGGACACCTGACCATCACACCCTTATGTGCTTGTTGAGCATCTCAGTCCAGATTTTGTTTCCCTTTTGTTGCCACATACATTTGGCCATATAGTGTATCCTAGATAGAGTGCCAGCTGAAGAGATACAGCATGATGGTACTCTGTTTCAAGGCAGGAAACATTTTGTTACATTTTTTGATGATTTTTGTTATTGGTTTTGTGCCAGAGGTATTTTGTAATTAAGTCTAAGAAATATGGCAACCCTCTGACATCAACAAACATTCTTTTATGATGCTTTCCAGCCTTGCACTGCAGCTTTTTCAGTTGTTTTTTTCTTTCTTCAGTTCCTCTTCACAAGCTGAAATGCATGCTCATTTGGGTTAGGGTAGGGGATTGACTTGGCCAGTCTAAAACCTTCCACATTTCAATTTGGACCATTGTCTTACTGCCTGTTGAATTTTCTCCCAAGAATATTAGATTCTTTCTAATTATTTCTTTTACATTTCTTTGTAGATTGGCAATGTTTCAGTAGTTTGTTCAGGATTCTGCTACTATCATGAGTTGATAAATAAACTTAAGTGAGCTTGTTCTGGAAGAAACCATAAAGCCCAAGCAATGACACTACTTACACCATTCCTGACCAATGAGATTGTATGGGTTTTTTTCCCCCATCACTTTGGTCGGCGTTACTCTTTTGTGAACTCTTGTGACTCATCTGTGTATTTTTTTGCCAATTCAAATCTGGCCTTCTAATCCTTACTTCTGATGAGTTGTTTACATCTTTTGGTATGGCTTTTATATTTCTGCTTTTGAAGTTTTTTATTGAGCAGTAGATCTTCACCCCTGCCTAGTAGAGCTTGTTGATGATTTACTGCATGTTGTTTTAGGGATTTTCGTCACAGCACGTTGTTTGATGTCTGGAAGTACATCAAAGATTTCTTTTTATTTTAGGACATTCCAAATTGTTTTGTTGTCTAAGTGTATGTCTGTGGCTCAAACCAGGAGTAAAATAATTAACGATGGTTAAATAATTAACCATTCAATCAGTCACACTTCAGTCACAGGGGACTGCATCACAATTTGCTAAAACAGAGAGAACATCTGGGGAAAAATCAAAGCACAAAGAACAACTTACATATGATAAACATAATTTAATATATTACAATAAAAAACGTGCTTTTGATGGCTATTAAACAGTTTAAAAACACATATAGATTAGAAAAACAACTCACATTGAAGTTTTATTTTTAGTATTGCCATTGCAGTTTGCATAAGGCAAAGTCAAAATATTTTCTTTTTAACTGAAAATGTCATAAAAAGTGTGCTCTTGTTTATACATGTAAATCAAGCCCTATTTTAGAACCAAACAATGTTTAAATACAGTGATTTTCCATTTGTTAAAGATTTTTTAGTATGTGTGTTCTGGTTATTGTAGGGATGATGAGCATCTACTGATCCAACACTACTGCCAGAGTCTCAATCAGGGCTCCCCCTTAAACCATCCGCAGAGTCCAGCACAGATCCTGATTTCAATGGAGACTGAAGAAAAGGGGGAACTTGAGAGAGTTCTCAGTGATCTAGAACAAGAGAATAGGTTTGAACATTTTACTTTTTTTTCAAGAGCTTAGATAATTCTGTTGCAGGGCAATAAATTATCATTGTCAATGTTTTAGGAGGCTACAGGCAGAATATGATCGACTTAAAAAGGCCCATGACCACAAGGGGTTTTCACCGCTTCCTTCACCACCACCAATGCTACCTGCTTCACCACAGAATCGGGATGCAGAGCTTATTGCTGAGGCAAAACTACTGAGACAACACAAAGGTCGCTTAGAGGCAAGAATGCAAATTCTGGAAGACCATAACAAGCAGCTTGAGTCTCAGCTTAAGAGGCTTAGACAGCTACTAGAGCAGGTGGGTAGGAAATTTTTACAAATTTATTTAAAATAGGTTTCATATTTTTTTTAAATGATATATTGTTATATATATAACATATGATCAAAAGTATGTGGACATCCCTCCATCATACTCATGTGGAATATTACTACGAAGGTGGAAGTACATAATAGTCTAGAACAGGGGGCTCCAACCATTTTTCCTCAGAGAGCTAATTTGACAAGAGCTACTGTCTTATATTATTTATACATTTAACATTTACATAGCTTATTGCCATAAACCAAACCAGCTGAATAATAAATTTTGATTGATTTTGCAATTAATCAATTTAAGTTCACATAAGCAGCATGTAAACTGTTGAGTCGAGTTCATTGATTAAAGGGTTTGCTGACAAGATTTATCAGTTATTGTCAGATTTTCTTCATTCACGTGGATTCTGTTTATCAGCAAATTGTTACTGACAAGTCCCACATACCCTGATGTCCTCAGCAAGACTGAAAAATATTCTTTCCATAAAAAAGGGAACACTTTGATATTAATAATATTAATATTAATTATATAATATAGAATTATAATGAAATATATAATGCAATTATAATATTAATTTTGAGAACAGAGACCTGAAATTGTATTAGACTTTGTGATTAAATACTCTGAAACATTAGCTGCACTAAAAAGAAATGTCTACAGCTCACTCATCCTTCATCTTCATGCAGCAGGATAGATTCATTCAACAGTTTTACTTTGTCAGCATCGCAGCTGTATTCCTAACGATGTTGAATCCCCAGCAGCTTCCAAGTTAAAAGGATCTGCCATGTGTTTTAAACTGCATGATGCACCTGGACGCGTGGAGGAGCATCACCGGAAAAGGGGTGGAATGTGTTTGATTGGGATGAAATTTAAACAGGTTTATTGAGTTAATTTAATTTTATCAATTTTGTACATATTGGTATGCTGTAGTATGAAGCTTTCCCGTCAGTGTGACTAAGGGGCTTTTGTTCCAGAAAAAAAGGGGAAACATGATTGAGCACAATGCAGGCTTTATAGACACATGGTTTGCCATGGTCAGTAAAAAAGACCACAATCCAAGGGGGTTTAGAGAAACTGTAACTCTGACTGTGTTCCAAGCCTTCTTGCCCCACATCACAACATCTACAAATTACGACTTCTAGTGGAAAAGCCTTCCCAAAACAGTGATGTCTCATATAGCAGCATAAGTCCATATTAATTTAATTTTGAAATGGGATGTTCAGTGACAGATTAAGGTATGATTGTCTGGTGACCACAAAGTTTTAGAAATACAATATACCAGTGTTGTATAAAGTACCCAAAAGCCATACTTGAGTAAAAGTACAGGTATTTTGTTAGAAAATGACTCAAGTAAAAGTTAGTCAACCATTATAATTCTACTTGAGTAAAAGTCTTAAAGTATCTGAAATAAACTGTACTTAAGTATCAAAAGTAGTATTTTCATGAATTTACTCAAGTATGGAAAGTAAAAGTAGAAGTAAATTAATAAAAAAGCAAGACTGTAAAAATTTAGAGAATTATGAATTTTATTCTGTATTGCTTTCTTTCTTAAACTTCTCAATAAGTGCACTACCAAAAAAATAAGACTTGCATGAAAGAAAGAAGAGGCCTTTAGAACTTAGTGAACTGTATTGTAATGAAGTGTACAGTATCAGTGTTTTCATACATGTGCGCTTGTAACTAAGGTCATGTCCACACGTAGCCGGGGATTTTTAAGAAGGGAGATTTTTCTCTGTGTTTTGGCCTTTCATCCACATGCTAATGCAGTTTGAGGTCGTTGAAAACGACCAAACTCACTGTTTTCAGTGGTGTTGTGTGGACAGGGGAAACGGAGATTCTGACGAATTGACATCATTGTCTGTGTGCCGGTCTTCTTGATTTGACGTCAGCTTTGTTTATGAAGATATTTTGTGCAGTAGCAGACTTATGTAAACTACTGATTGTGTTAACGTTGTTTACTGGACTTTTTACATGTGTGCATATACACGCGCAGTTACTCACACATTATGTTCATGAACAGAGGAAACGGAATGTAATACGGAGCTCACTGCTGCTGCATACAAAACTCCCACAACACACACAGCGATGGCGGTTTTGGACGAGACCCGGTCGATACATTCTACAATGAAATTTTCACATGTCAAGGGCATCGCTTTTCCGTGATGCGCCATTGTTCTTAAACTACCGGAACCGGTAATAAAGTTTGTTTAGGCTTCTGATTGGCTAGGCATGCTCCTGACAGCACTTAACAGGGCGTTTTGCGTTTTCATGTGGACAAAGATATTTTTAACACATAGGTCATGTGGACAGAATTTATTTTTTGTAGTAACAAAACTGCCGAACAGAAAATGTATCGGAGTAAAAGTATAGAATTTGTATCAAAAAAGTAGTGAAGTAAAAGTAAAAGTTGACAGAAATATAAAAACTCAAGTAAAGTACAAAAACTCTCAAAAAATACTTAAGTACTGTAACAAAGTAATTTTACTTTGCTACATTACACCACTGCAATATACATTGCATTATATCAATATCACACCAAAAACTTATCTTTGCTCAGATGATGACCCTTATATATATGGAGATAGAATTAGACAGAGGAAATGTCATTTAAATTGTAATTTATTTTAATTTGTAATAAATTATATTTGCTCTCCATTCTTGGTCACTCAGATGGTGGGTTGTTGCTTAGGGTGTTTCCTATAGGTATATTCTTTCCATTTATTAATAATGGATTATCGGTGTCTATAAAATATATTAACATTTCGGATATGTTCTGCCTCATTATATGTGAAATAAGTGAACAAAAGAGGAGAAAGAAAATGGAGATCATTAACTGAGGCTTTTGTTAGTCAACAAAGAGTTAGATGAACATGCAAAAAGAAAAGGGGAATTTGTAGATGGTGCACAGGAAACCCTTTGTCTAATAGATACTGAATGCAGTTTAAATCTTACAACTCACAACAGCCATACTGTGCACAAACAGTAGCAAACAATGATCTGTCCAGATGTGGAAAGTCTAACTTGAATTGGTTCAGTTCATGCTGCACAGGAGAGGCAAACAGCTGGTGTTTTATAATCCTTGTCCTAGGAGTGAATTGAATGATTGGAACCCAACCCAACCCCAGTTGTTTTCCCTACCATTGGAAATCACTGAAAAGTGAATTTACAAGAAAAGGAAGCAAATGAGCATTGTTGTCTTTTCAAGTGCCACAGTACAAGAGAAAGTGATTATTTTGCTTTACTGATGTACACTATATTGCCAAAAGTATTCGCTCACCTGCCTTGACTCGCATATGAACTTAAGTGACATCCCATTCCTAATCCATAGGGTTCAATATGACGTTGGTCCACCCTTTGCAGCTATAACAGCTTCAACTCTTCTGGGAAGGCTGTCCACAAGGTTTATGAGTGTGTTTATGGGAATTTTTGACCATTCTTCCAGAAGCGCATTTGTGAGGTCACACACTGTTGGACGAGAAGGTCTGGCTCTCAGTCTCCACTCTAATTCATCCCAAAGGTGTTCTATCGGGTTGAGGTCAGGACTCTGTGCAGGCCAGTCAAGTTCATCCACACCAGACTCTGTCATCCATGTCTTTATGGACCTTGCTTTGTGCACTGGTGCACAGTCATGTTGGAAGAGGAAGGGGCCAGCTCCAAACTGTTCCCACAAAGTTGGGAGCATGGAATTGTCCAAAATGTCTTGGTATGCTGAAGCATTCAGAGTTCCTTTCACTGGAACTAAGGGGCCAAGCCCAGTTCCTGAAAAACAACCCCACACCATAATCCCCCCTCCACCAAACTTTACACTTGGCACAATGCAGTCAGACAAGTACCGTTCTCCTGGCAACCGCCAAACCCAGACTCGTCCATCAGATTGCCAGATGGAGAAGCGCGATTTGTCACTCCAGAGAACGCGTCTCCACTGCTCTAGAGTCCAGTGGCGGCGTGCTTTACACCACTGCATCCGACGCTTTGCATTGCACTTGGTGGTGTATGGCTTGGATGCAGCTGCTCGGCCATGGAAACCCATTCCATGAAGCTCTCTGCGCACTGTTCTTGAGCTAATCTGAAGGCCACATGAAGTTTGGAGGTCTGTAGCGATTGACTCTGCAGAAAGTTGGCGACCTCTTCGCACTATGCGCCTCAGCATCCACTGACCCCGCTCCGTCAGTTTACGTGGCCTACCACTTCGTGGCTGAGTTGCTGTCGTTCCCAAACACTTCCACGTTCTTATAATACAGCTGACAGTTGACTGTGGAATATTTAGGAGCGAGGAAATTTCACGACTGGATTTGTTGCACAGGTGGCATCCTATCACAGTTCCACGCTGGAATTCACTGAGCTCCTGAGAGCGACCCATTCTTTCACAAATGTTTGTAAAAAACAGTCTGCATGCCTAGGTGCTTGATTTTATACACCTGTGGCCATGGAAGTGATTGGAACACCTGATTCTGATTATTTGGATGGGTGAGCGAATACTTTTGGCAATATAGTGTATATTGGATTACTGTAGAACCTTGGTGGGTGGGTTCATAGTGAGTCTCGGGTTCATGTTAATTTAGTCCCCACTTTTGAATTCTCAACAAAATAATATGACAACCTTCAACAGGTCTGTCCTGGACTTGGAGCTTTTGCTTTGTTAGGTACTAATTCACATTTCTTTGCCCTTGTGTATGTTTGTGGGTGTGCATGTATCATTGCACAATTGCTCCAATGGGAAATCCCAGAGGGAGTCTCCATGTCATCATTTTAATTCAATTTTTTCAATTGATTTGTATAGCGCTACAAATCATCATGACTTCTCCAATCTTACTTTCCTTAAATGCCTTAAATGCCCTTTAAGGTGCTAATGAACTTTTTCACCTGTACCATCAAGAGTATCCAAACAGGAAGCATCATAGCCTGGTTTGGGAACAGCACAAAGCAGGATAGATAGACCCTCCCAAAGGTGGCACAATCAGCTGAGCATACCATCCACACTGAGCTCCCTGGCCTATCTCTCAGGAAGATAGTAAAATACCATAGCCATCCAAAAATGGGCTCTTTTCTATGTAGCCATCAGGGAAGCACTTTTGCTCACTGAAAGACAAAACAAAGAATGAGAAGGAGCTTCCCACAGACCATTTGGGCCTTCAACCTGGACAACACAGAAATTGTATGAACAATACTCACTTTCTCTACTGGATTTTGCATATAATGTACTGCACTAAAAATTGTACACAAATCGTCACGTGCACAGTCATATTGTTTCTGCCACTGATCTGTATTCATACATTGTATTTATTTTTTTGTATAGTTTTTCCTTTCCTACCTGCATAGGTAAATAATATATTATTGTGATTTTGTTCATATTCAATTTTTATTCTTTTCTTCATTAAAAAAATCACTTCACCACGAGTCATACTATGTGTCACTGTGCATGTGGAACCAGAACACCAGAGGGAGCCGTCGCCTGAATATTAACGTCCATGAACTCACTTCCGGTATTACTCGGGTATTTAAGCAGCATGGTCCCTTTGTTCTCCGCAAAGTTTTGTTTCCGTGTGTTACGTACCGAGCCTTGTTATACTGCTTTCCTTGCCTGTTCTACTATTGACTACAAGTTTCGGTTTGTGTTTTGGTTTCGGTTTCCAGTGTGTTTTGTTTCCCGGTTTTTGACCATTTCGCCTAGCCATATCGATATCGATTCTTGCCTGCCGTTTTGTGAATAAAAGATCTGCATATGGATTCGAACATGCCTGCATGTCTACCCCCTCTCACTGCCGGAAAAAAGAGCAATGGAGGAACATATTGAAGAGGCCCTGGCAGCCGGATACATCCGCCCATCTACATCTCCTGCTGCAGCAGGGTTTTTCTTCGTCGAGAAGGACAGGTGGCCTTCGACCTTGCATCAATTACCGAGGTCTGAACACTATCACAGTCCCTTATCCATATCCCCTTTCCTTAGTTTCTGCGACCCTCGAGCAGTTACATGGGGCGAGAGTATTCACCAAGTTAGACCTGCGCAGTGCATACAACTTGATCCAGATAAAAGAGGGTGATGAACAGAAGACAACGTTCCATACTGCTCACAGACATTACGAATACCTTGTCATGCCATATGGACTTACTAATGCCCCTGCAGTCTTCCAGTCACTCATCAATGAGGTGTTCAGAGACATGCCCCATAAATTTCAACCTCTAACTTCAGACTCATCACCCTGTCTGACACTCTCTTCACCTCCAGAACATTCCTCGCAAACTCCTCCTTCAGGACCACACCTACCCTATTTCTCTTACTATTCACACCATAATAAAACAGCTTGAATCCTGCTCCTACACTTCAAGCCTTGCTACCCTTTCACCTAGTCTCCTGTACACACAGTATATCCACCTTCCTTCTCTCCATCATATCAGCCAGTTCTCTACCTTTCCGTCATAGTACCAAGATTCAGAGTTCCTATTCTCAATCCTACACTCTTACCTTTCCTCTTCTCTCTCTGTCTACTCACTCTCCTCCATCCTCTACTTCTTCGACCAACAGTAGCCCAATTTCCACCGGCACCCTGTAGGTCAACAGCACCAGTGCCAGGCCTAACCCTCGACCGATCCGGTATGAAATTCAGAGTACTGACGATTCACATGATTAAATTTGGCAGTGTTTTACGCCGGATGCCCTTCCTGACGCAACCCTCCCTATTTATCCGGGCTTGGGACCGGCACAGAAGTCACTGGACTGTGACCCCCATGGCTAGATTCCAAAATGAAAATAATATTCGGTACAAATTGAGTATGTACATCTTCAATAAATAAGCCAAAAATGATATAGTTTTTAGAAAATTGAGAAGACAGCTTGATTGTAACTTTAAGCCACTCGAATGTATCAGACCAAAAGTCTCTACTGATTTAACAGTCAAGGAATAAATATACAGTCGTTTCATTATCAACATCACAAAAGGTACAATTATTGTGATCAGTATTAAATCTATATCTAAGAAACTATGGGTATGGGAAAGGAGAGATAAATGGTTCTTAATTTAAAAACAGAGCTCTTGGGAAAAAGTTGAGTCACGTTATTTCGACTAGCTTGATTTGAAAATTTATCTTGGGTCAGTAGTGTTCTTATTAATTTATTTGGCAGGCTACACCTAATAAAATCTTGCCTATTTATTATTAAAGAAGGTTCAGTTACACTGGGCACTGTATTACTAACCAACATTACAAAGGCCTTTGGAATACAGTTCAATACCCTATTATATTGTTTGTCATCACAATGAATATTATATTTTCCACAAAAAGTACTGTGATCCCCGGGAGCTAATCTTACCTACTATATTTAAACTATCTCTGTAATATTACTCCTCTCTGTTATTAGTGATAACTAATGTCCAAATTTGGGAGAAAAAAAAAAGATTAGCTCTCAGGGCACCAGAGGTTTAAAACGATGTTGGGGCACATGCGCACAACTTGATTCATCTTCCCTCAGATAGTAATGCCTGTGACCTTGATGATGTATTTTTGACAGTCATTTCACACACCACACTTCATGGGGGAATAATTTCGCCTGTCATGTGTGTAATAGAGCTGCTGTGAAAGCTAGCATTGTGTCTGTAAACATGTGTCTGTCATAGTTGTAAATTTTGGAGTTGTACTCTAACCATACACAATCTCATGTCATGGCCGTAGATTTCAGACAAAACACAGAATTTCATATTGTATTATGCACAAGTAAATTAAAATTAAACACAAATGTTTTGTATTACGTCAATTATTTTTGATACTGAATTCATTCCACAATCATCCAACTAGTGTGATGCACAACCTGTACAATGCTTGTCCATAGAACCATGGGCTCTGGATGATAATCTATGGAATCATGGATAGTTCTGGAGGTTTACTTTCACTTTGGTTTATTATGAGAAGATCAACCTATGAGTGTTCTCAAGATGCATGTCTCCCTGTCATCTCTGGTTAGAGGATGTGTTCTGGCTGGTCATCTGTGCACAAGACAGCAGGTCATTCTGGAAATATATGATCTTCTTGCACATATTATGAAGCTTGGTCGAAAGATATACATGGATAACTTTCAAATTTTTTTCCAGCCACATAAAGTTTACCAGTCATAGAGTCGTGTTGGCCACTTTTTTATGGGGTCATCAAAAAAAGTTTCCAAATGTGTTTAATATTAGGGTCTTTCAGATATAGACCTTAATAATTAATAGATGCAGATGCTAAGTCTTCACAGATGCATCTGTCTTTTGTGCTTAAAGAACTATATTTATTTGACATTGTTAATTGAAATCTGAGTTAAACAACTAATTCAATTGACAAAATCCCAAGATATTTTTTTCTTATTCTGGTATGCCCAGATGGTGAAGTCCTTATAATAAACTTTATTTCTTGTTTATAAATGAATAGCCTTCAGTGTGGTTCCTAAGAACTACACATAGACCTACAGGCCTCAGTACACACGCAGGTATTTGTGTGTGATAGCACAATCTAAAAAAAATTAAACAGCATGTTCAAACTTTAACGGATAGATTTAAACACTGCTAAATAATACCATAGAATTGAAGGAGTGTATAAGGTATATTCTTTTCCCCTTATCAACAATTTTAAGGTGTGTGGTCTGCTATTCCTGTTCATTTGTTCTCATGAATTGGTGCATAATGGAGTTCCAAGATGGCGCCGGTGAGGTCGGCTGCCGTCAACGACTGCTCCTACCACTTTTTCTTTGTTTTTCTCTTTTTACAGTAATACCGACTAATTCTTCATCATGGAGTTACAATAGAGATAATCTTATTTCTATTGGTGTACAATGTACTCACAATTCAACGTTTTTGACCCCTGATCCAAGCTGGCCGAGTGAGATCCTGAGGGGGAACAAAGGATGCGACCCTAAGCAGCGGCCCCAGGGGAAACGAGCCGGCGTCAGGAACAGGCTGTGAGCCCGTGCACACCGCACACTTCTGCCTAGCATCCTGCTCGCCAACATCCAGTCACTGGAGAACAAGCTCAATGACCTCAGGGCCAGGGTAAAGTTCCAGAGAGACATTCGGGACTGCAATCTCCTCTGCTTCACCGAGATATGGCTGAACCCAGCGGTGCCGGACCACGCCATCCAGCCGGCTGAGTTCTTCTCGGTTCATCGCATGGATAGGACACTGGACTCGGGGAAGTCAAGAGGAGGCGGCGTGTGTTTAATGGTGAACAGTAGCTGGTGCGACAGCATGAGCATTGTTCCTCTCACCCGCTCCTGCACACCCAACCTGAAACTACTGACCATCAAATGTTGTCCTTTTTATCTTTCTCGGGAGTTTACATCGCTCATAGTCAGCGCCATTTATATTCCGCATCAGGCGGACATGGACACTGCTTTATGCGAGCTGCATGAAGCACTCATACAACACCAGACTCAACACCAGGACGTTTTGCTTATAATGGCAGGGGACTTTAACAGCGCCAACCTCAAACGCACAGCGCCGAACTTTTACCAGCACATCAGCTGCCCCACCAGGGGTGAAAGGACACTGGACCACTGCTACACTACAGTCAGAGATGGCTACAAGGCACAATCTCGCCCATTGTTTGGGAAATCTGACCACGCCGCCATCTTCCTCATGCCAAAATATAAACAAAGGCTCAAGCAGGCAGTTTCGGCTCGGAGGGAGGTCTTACGCTGGACGGACCAATTGGTGGCCGCTCTGCAGGATGCTCTGGAGGACACAGACTCGTACATGTTCCAACGCAGCTCTGATGACATCAACATGTTTACGGAAGCGGTTGTGGGATTCATCGGGAGACAAGCGGATGATACAGTTCACAAGACTATCATCAGAACGTTTCCCAATCAGAAGCCGTGGGTGGATAAATCCGTCCGCGACGCTTTGAGATCCCGCTCCGCTGTGTAGAACACGGGGCTTGCCAGCGGAAACATGGACGAGTATAAAGCTGCATCCTACAGCGTGTGCAGAGTGGTGAAGAAGGCGAACCGGCGCTATGGACAAAGACTAGAGTCACAATTTCAACAGAGTGGCTCTAGGAGTCTGTGGCAGGGACTAAGGACTACGACGGACTACAAAACACCATCTTCCAGATCGGTGAATACGGACGCTTCTCTGGCAGACGAGCTAAACACCTTTTATGCTCGCTTCGAGGCTGCGGCTCATAGCGCTAACGGTGTTAGCAGTGCTAACAGCGCTATAGGCAACACACACAAGGAGCATGCTGGAGAGGACAACACGTTCATCATCTCGGAGCATGACGTGAGAAAGGCATTCAGGAGAGTGAATACCAGGAAAGCAGCAGGACCAGATGGCATCACGGGTCGGGTCCTGAAGGCTTGTGCTGACCAGCTTGCTCCTGTGTTCACTGAGATCTTCAACCTCTCCCTGGAACAGTCTACAATCCCAACGTGTTTCAAATGGTCCACCATTGTTCCTGTCCCCAAGAAACCCCAGCCCGCCTGCCTGAACGACTACCGCCCAGTAACCCTGACCTCAGTGGTGATGAAGTGCTTCGAAAGACTCATCAGAGACTTCATCACTTCTTCCCTACCTGACACCCTGGACCCGCTACAGTTCGCGTACCGTCCCAACCGATCTACTGAGGACGCCATCGCACACCTCCATCATGCAGCCCTGAGCCATCTGGACAGCAGGAAGGGGAATTATGTCAAAATGCTGTTTGTTGACTACAGTTCAGCGTTTAACACCATAATTCCCTCCATACTCACCACTAAGTTGGAGATCCTGGGCCTTAGCCCATCCCTGTGTCGATGGATCTTCAACTTCCTGTGAGACCTCAGGCAGTACGGGTGGGCAACCATGTCTCACCCTCACGCACCCTCAGCACTGGAGCCCCCCAGGGTTGTGTTCTGAACCCCCTGCTGTACTCACTGTACACCTTTGTCTGTGTGGCCACTTCCAGCTCCACCAACATCGTAGTTTGCGGACGATACTGTGGTGGTGGGCCTGATCTCCAATAACGACGAGATGGCCTACCTAGAGGAGATTAAAAACCTGGAGACATGGTGCCAGGTCAACAATCTCCTCCTGAACGTCAGCAAGACTAAGGAGCTGATAGTGGACTTTAGCACAAAGCAGGGAAGGAATTACCAGCCCCTCACTATCGACGGGACCCCAGTGGAGAGAGTGTACAGTTTCCAGTACCTAGGTGATCACGCAGGACCTGACATGGTCCTGTCACGTTAACACCCTAGTGAAGAAGGCCCGGCAGCGTCTTTATCAACTCAGACGCCTGAAGGACTTTAAACTGCCCTCAACGGTGCTAAAGATATTTAATGCACCTAAAGACATTTAGACACCATTGAGAGCATCCTGACGGGAAGTATCACAGCCTGGTTTGGGAACAGCACCAAACAGGACAGGCAAGCTCTCCAGAGGGTGGTGCGATCAGCCGAGCGTACCATCTGCACCGAGCTTCCTGACCTGGACACCATATACAGCAAGCGGTGCTGGACCAAAGCCAGGAAGATTATGAAGGACCTCAGCCAACAATGGACTCTTCTCTCTGTTGAGGTCAGGGAAACGTTTCCGTTCCTTGAAGGCAAACAGAGAGAATGAGGAGGAGCTTCTTCTCGCAGGCCATTTGGGCCCTCAACCAGTACACCAACAATCTGGACTTTCTGGACTTACCCCCACACGACATGACCTTCTACCTCAGCTGATAGTTGCACATGCAATAATTGCACTATTTTGTACTCTGCACTACTCTGTACACACTAACACTCACTGTACATCTTTTCTGTTCATCTTTGTGTGCACACTGCACTGACACTTTACTCCCTGTTCAATTGGACATTTATATTTGCCTTATATATACATCTACATATATATTTATATATTTATCTTACATATGCACACTGTACATACTGTATTCATTTGCTGCACCATTTCAAAGTTGACCATTTTATCTACATATATGCATATATACTATATCTTCTATATATTAGTCTACACATATATATTTATTTATATATTGTTTTATTTTTCACATATACTATATATATACTATATTGTACTGTATTATACTAGTGTATTATATTTTTGTTTTTATATTTGTTTTTTATATTTAGTTTTTATAAAGCAGTTTTATATTTGTATACATTATATATTACATTACTATTTTGTTACTATTTTTATTATTATTTTTATTTTATTTTTTTATTTTCATTATTTATAATATTACTGCTATATTGATACTATATATATATGTGTGTGTGTGTGTATATATATATATATATATATATATATATATGTATGTATATATATATATATATACTCTTCCCTATATATTCTTAACTATATTCCCTATTTTTCATGTCCACACTTTAAATTTTTCTTTTTTACTCTTTCTTTTTTATGTAAGACAGTCGTAAAAAGCATTTCACTACATGTCGTACTGTGTATGATTTCGTATGTGACCAATAAAATTTGAATTTGAATTTGATCAACTACTCTTGTTTAATAGTCAGTCAGTATGGCTGTTTATATGTAGTTAATGCACCAGTTCATGAGAACAAATGAACAGGCAAAATTTGGCTTGTGTTTTGCATGTCTGTGTTATAGATCCCTAGACTTCTTAAGCTTTCACCAAGCAAGGAGGGTTGTATGCTGTTTACACTGCTGTCTTTACACTGAAAGTCAATGAAAATTACTCTTACAGTACTGCCAGATTTCTCCAAGTGGGATTGTGAACAGTGTTGTAAATAGATAATGACATGATGTGCTCCGATCTGATGTTGACATGTAGAGTTGGCTTATCACTGTTATTTCCACCAAAGATAGACAAAAACAATCTCTCCAGGGTCTTTCTTAAGTGAGAACAGTTAGGAACACTGGGGTATAGGCATTAAAAGCGGTTAGGCAAGCTTTCTTTGCAGCAGGAACTACAGTTTGAAAGTGCAGGTACATCTCTTTTACTCCCTTGCAGGTTAATGAGTTGCTGTAGAACTTCACAGAGCTGATCTTCACAAGCCTTAAGAGCCCTCAGGCTTATGCTAATGTGTGTGGCTTTGGTTACTCTAGAACGGGGAATGTAAAACAAAACAATGGAGTCTGGGAATACTCTTGGCAGATAGTATACAATAGTATACAATAATTGAATGACTGGGCTACAAAGGCATTCCTTAGCAGTATTATGTCCATGATTGTCATCTGTTGTGTAGGACATAAGCAATGCCCCCAAGTTTTCCATTGCGACTCAGTTTGGTGTGTCAATCCACTCATATTGTCTGAAAGCCTTCAATTATGGCATTACTGTCGGGCATATGCACCTGTAGTCAGAGAGTTTAGTGAAGCACATGATGCTATAATCCCAATATTCTCTTAGGTATGTTGCCGTTACACAAAGATCATCTATTTTATTAGTCAGAGACCATTCATTTCCTATGGTGACTGATTGGAGGAATGGTTTAAACTGCAATTCATGGCTCTTTATTTCACTCATCAAGGCAGGTTTGAGTAGAACTATCAGCTGTTATTGAGTATAAACAATTTATTTTGCACCAGTTCTTTTAATATCATTGATGAAATGAATGCTGAATAATGAAATCAGGTGCTATAATGGAGCAAAATTTTAAGAGCCATTATGAAATGAAACTTTTTCAGGTCGTGTACATGTGCTAAACAAGTCCAGAATGTAAAACAACTGGCAAACATGCAGTTGACCCATCCTTTGTTTTAACCAAATAAAACCAAGAAAACACTACAGAGGCTAGCTATGCAGTAGCTCAAATTATAGCTCAGCATAGAAGCACATTTGTGTGTTGAATTGTATGGCAGCTATGTGCATACATCATGCAGCTTCACAATAAGGAAACAAATGTGATCTTAGTGGCTTTGTCCATGGCTTGATTATTGGTAGCAGGTAGGGTGCTTTGAATATTCCAGAAACTGTTGATATCCTGGAACACATATAGGCTGTAATGGTATGCTAACCATTTTTTAAGACCATCATTTAACAGTTGAATCCAGTATGAAAATGCACCATGTCACAAAGCATGAGTTGTCATGAACATGATGGTGAGTTCAGTGTACTCCAGTGGCCTCCCCATTCACCATATCTGTAGAATAAGAGATTTCCCTTTATATTGTGCAGCTGACAGATGTATCAGATATGTGATAGAAACACGTCAGCATAGAACAGAACCTCAATAAATTGTGAAATTCATGCCACAAAGAACTGAGTCTGTTACGAGATTCTCCCAGGAGGGTTCTCCCAGTATTAATCTGGTTTTCTTAAAGAGACCATATAAATAGATGCTAATAAAGATGAAGCCAACTGCTCTGGGGACATTCAAGTCTTTAGAAATAGTTTTATAGCCTTGTATAGATCTGTCTCATCCAAAATTGATCAGGAATATGTATAGTTACTTTAACTTGGTTTTTGGCTCTTATACACACGTCACACTTGCCTCTAAATCATGTTCACTCGAATTTGCCACATGTGGACATTCATGAAGTTCTGCAGACATTTTATATATCAATCAAAGCAAACAGGATAGACCTAAGCACAATTTGGAATGCCTTAGCAATGAGCCTGAATACTTTTTCTTTAAATAATTTTAACAGTTTTTGCTTTGCCATTATGAATTACTGTTTATAGGCAAAAAGTGTAAAAGGTAAATTAAATCTATTAATTTCATTAATTAAGTAAAATCTATAATGCACCACAGTGTCTATGCACACCACTTTCAACAATGGGGTGGAAGGGTTACAACAGTCAACACAAACACCTTGGGTTCTACCCATGTCAGCCTGAAAAAGGAATCTTGTTTTTTTCCTCACAATTCTGTGTAAACTCCAGCGACTGTTGTGCATGAAAATCCTAGGAGCTCAACAGTTTCTGAAATACTCATACCAGACCATCTGGCTCCAACAGTCATGCCATGGTCAAGGTCACTGAGATCTTTAACTGAAAAGCTCTCAGTCTGTATCTGCATGATGTTACGCATTGCACTCCTGTGAGAAGATGCCTAATTGGATATTAGTGATTTATATACTAAACATTGCTAAATACCTCCTTGTTTAATGAGTCTGGTTCCTTCTTTACTTATGTCCTAGCCACAGGCTGAGTCCAAGGTGAATGGCACTGCCCTGTCATCTCCCTCTACTGCCTCCCAGAGATCTGACACCAGCCTGGCCTCACTGCATGTGGCCACAAGCCAAACCACAGAGACTATGGGTAAATCTCCCTAACAATTTAACTTTGAAATTAAGTAGTTTCTGGATTATCTATTATATATAATATTTGAAAAATTAGTTTTCAGTATGCTATCATAAGCAAAATATATATAAATACCTTTTGGAAGTAATTTTTATTCATACAGAATTGTATTCTAAATGAATAGGAGACTTTACTCATCGCTACATGTATGTATGTAACAATATATTCAATTGTGTCTCCAGCAAACATGTCAGCATGATTAATATATATGTTTCAGCGGATGATTTCTTATAAGTGAGGCTGAATATATTATATGCATCCATAACATCTATTATGTAATTCTGTACCGTTTATTGTAATACTTGGCTTACAAACCAGGCTGGTCTCAAGAATATGCTTCCATGCAAATTTAAGTTCTTTTTTTAAAAGCAGTTAACAAATACTGATTATTTTCTTAGTTTAAAAGAGTTTTTTTTAGTTAATATTAAACTCATTTTTTTAATTCTTGTTTACTTGTTTTCAGTTTAAAATGTAAAGCATGGAAAATAGTTTAAATAATTTTCACATTTGCTGAGCAATTGTTTGCTGCTTAAATTAAGTTATAAATGAAAAAATACATATCTTTTAATAAAAACTAAATGAAATTTTTTATGCAAATGCAAGTCTAGCAAAGTATTTTCCTTCTTCATATTATTATTATTAGTAGTAGTAGTAGTAGTAGCAGTGTGATTCCCTTCATTATCAAAGTGTAACCTGGTTGATACTCAATTTTCTCCTAGCACATAAAACAGTAAGAAAACACGTTCATGTTATGGGTTTCTTGTTAGTGGCTATTTGGACCATCATTTCAGCCCAGGTGACTGGACACCACAATACATCATATTCTTGGCCATATCCTGTGAACCAAATTTCTGTTCCGTCTGGTTGTTTAGGTGATTCTGAGACCATGTTGGACCATTCTTCACTTTTTGAGTTCATTTGCATAATACAATACAATGGCAGTAATACAACAATTCTTTTTATTTTTGCTATAAACTGAATATATTTGGATTTGACATCAAAACATGAGTGAGATTATACATTAGAATTCCAGATAATCCATTTCTTGGTATTTACATTTTTCAAGTGATCAATAGCTATTAATAGCTATTGTAGAGCTAATAGTTCTATTGTCAGCACTGGGTTTCTTCTATTAAGGAGAAATAAATCTGAGCTAGACTTAAGTGCAGCATTTGATACTAACAATCATGGCATTGTCTTAAAATGCCTTGACTGTGTAGTTGCGAAATTACAGTGGCTTGCTTCCTATTTAAAGGGTAGTTTTTTTCCTGTTAGCATTGGGTCCTTTTCTTCATCGCCTGCACCCTTTGTTTGTGGTGTTCTACAAGTGTTGCCAAAAGTGATGTCAAATGACTTGCCATAAAAATTTACCTTTTGCTGTTATATTATATGGTAGAACAGATTCACACAAAACATGAAAAGGTGTACTGAGGACTATTCTGAGGTTGAATGCTACAGTTGACAATTACTATTTGTGAGAGGAGAGCTTAATTTAAACAGGTATTATGTGTGATATATTAGAGGTATATGAGGTTGGGGTTGTGGTATGGCCACCTGCAGAAGCAGGTTTCTCAAGAAACTGTAAGTCTGAATGACCTGAAACACCACATGTTTTGTCATAGCATGACCCAACAACCCCTGACACCACTCTTACTCTGCATTTTTTTCAGGAAATATGTGGGGGTTTGGCTTTTCAGCCACAAGAACATTACTGTGGTTGGGCACTGATGTCATTTTTGTGATGTAAAAAAATTAAACAAGATAAATCATGTCAGAACATTTTCTACCTTTATTGTGAGATTATATATTAAAGTAAAGAATCATCAGAATCAATCAGTCACATTCAAATTTATGTTAAATACGAATTAAAATACCTGGCAAAATATACCTGCCACTGATTAAATTGACTGATTTACCCAACATAAAGTACAGCCATTTCTGTAGGATTTTTCTGGCTTGATGCATCTAACTGGAAAAGTAGGTATGTGTATCTTATTGTTGAGAAATATCAATTATGAGAGATTTTTTTGAAAAAATTGAAACATTGAATAGAACCATAGAACGTTGTGAAGACAATAATCAACAAGTGGAGAAAATATGACACAACAGTGACATTACTTAGAGCAGGTTGTCCCCATAAAGTTGATGAGAAGACCAGGAGAAAACTGGAGGCTGCTTAGAGGTCTACAGAAACATAAAAAGAATTGCAGCACTTTCTGGCAAGTACAAGTTGCTCCTTACATGTGACAACAAATCCCAAATTCTTTCTATGTCTACGCTACAGTCAAGGGAGGCAAGACTTAATCTTGCAACATTGCAAACCTTTTGTAACAAAAAAAAATCCAATCTCCCAAAGCCATGTGGAATAATGGGTTGTGGTCTGATACAAGCTAAACATTTTGGCCATAATACCAAAAGATTTGGTGCAAAGAAACACGGCACAATGGCAAAAGAACACTATCCCCTCAGTGAGGCATGGAGGTGGCAGGATCATGCTTTGAGGCTGCTTTTCTTCAGCTGAAACTGGGGCTTTTATCAGGGTGGAGCTCTAATACCAGTCAATTGTGGCACAATATATTAAGGCTTTTGGTAAAACAATTAAAATGAACAAAGGAATGGTTTCAGCAAAACAAGATCAAGGTTTTCGAATGGCCCAGCCTGAATACAGATTTAAATTTGAATTGCAACTGCTTGAACTGCTTCTGCAAGATACAATGGCAAAATATTGTCGTTTTCTGACATCACAAATCCTGCAGTTTTTAAAGGGGTGTGCTGATTTTTAATGTCCACTGTATGTGTATTATGTTCAAATGTCTACATACTTTTTTTACAGACTCCAATGTCAGGGACTCCAAGACATTTTGTGAAAAACCCACTTTAATTCCTAAGCTGATTTTTGAACATAATCATAATTATTCCTTTTTTTGGATTTCATAAAAAAAAAAAAGTGTTTTTCAAATAAAGAATTTGTGATTTTGTAAAGCCAACATTCTGTTTTCATAAGCTTTTAATAATAATAATAATAATAATAATAATAATAATAATAATAATAATAATAATATATTATTATTATATTATAAAAAATATATATAGAACTCTACTTCTCCTAAATCTTTCAAGCAGCATGCACTAAACTCATGTTTGGGAAGCTCAAAGTGGCCAAAATTCCCATTGACTTCCATTTAAAATTTCAGAGTTTTATAACTTGTGAAGCTTTCAAGCTACTTTCACCAAACTCAGCCAAATCCTTCAGGCTGTTGCAGACCACCTTTTTGTGAAAAACATATCTTTTGACACAAATGACAAAAGGACAATATATGGTACAGAATTCTATATGAACTACATATGATAAAGAAATGGCATTGTGTTGAACGCATGCTGTTTATCAATGCAGATAGTAACTGAAATGTCAAATTACAAACTGTGCTTTGTATATTTAACATTCTAGTTAAATATTGCCTCAGCTGTGGGCACAAACATATATAAGTATTCTAAAGTTTGAAGTTTCACTGATTGGTTTGTTTTGATGAGTCTTTTGTACAAGACATTTTGAATATTTTTGTTGATGTAGATTGAAAAAGAATTGTGGGCTTAGTTAAAAACAACAAGTTGACTAAAATATTGTCAGGGTGTGCTGATTTTGTAATTATTCCTTATTTGGAACGAATTTCAATCCTACATTAAACTGTTCAAAAACTTTTAGACATAAGTGAACTTTGACCTTAGCATTGGTTAGAGCCACTGTTATGCCAATGCTAAGGTTTTAAGGTAGACATTTTCATAGTGCTAAAAAACACAATAAGTGCCTACAGTGTTTGGCCCCTATTAGTAGAAAAAAAGACAAAAAAACAACTTTTTTCTCTCTAACAATTTCTATTTACAGTTACAGTATTTGGCAGACGCAACAGCACAATATCCAAGACAACAAAAAAGTTAAAAGATGACTGCAAGTCATGAACACAAAACACAATTTCGAGTCAAGAAGCTTTTATTGTTATTTCAACCATATGTAGCTGACGTTTCTCCAGAACCCTGGTGCTACATAAAACAACATAGAGCTACATAAATAACACAAAGTTAAAACTTACTAAAAGTTGTCCACGCCGCATTAAAGTGCATCATGTGCAACCTAGTGCAAAACAAAACACTACAGGACAGATACACAAAATAGTGACAACCAGTATACATACTGTATTATACATACTGTAAAAAAATAAGGGGATTGTAAACAAAGAGGGATCTTAAAACACTTATGTAATAGCAGCAGTTGTTGGCAGAATTGAAATGTGGTGTGCAAAAACAAGTAATTGAGTGAATGTGCAAGACAGCATGTAAACAGTATTCTGTTGGGTGTTCTGGAGGAGAGTTCTGTTGGGTGGCGCTGAAGGAGAAGTTTTATTGAAAATTTGGCAGAACAGATCTTACATTGCAGTGATTAAAATTCCTAGAGGCATTAAAGACTCCATCAGGATGCCCTGTCTGCAGATTGTTAATAGCAGCACTGAGTTCTTTCATAGCTATGTTAGCCTTAGCATCCAAGGGGACATACACTGCTATCATAACACGTTTGAACTCACATAGTAAATAAAGTGGCCTGCACTTAATAATCAGGTATTCAAAATCAGCAGAGCAGTCGGAACCAACAGAGACAGTGCACCAGGTATTGTTTACATAAATGCATACGCCTCTGTTTTTACCTGTGGCTGCTGCTTCTCCATCAGCCCTGAAGATAGTGCGCCCCTCTAGTCCCGCCACACTGTTCAGGATGCTGTTTTTAAGTTTCTGAGAAGACCAATGAAGTCATTAACGTAGTACAAAACAGAATTTGTGTGTGCGTAATGGATTAATATTTATGGATTACTACTTTTAAGTAGTGACTGTCTGTCATATGTTAAAATCACATGACTGAAATGAGCGAGCATACAGGTTATACAGGTAAATAACCACTAATATGGAGAGATGCTGAGCCTTGTGATGTATATGTCAACTTGGTCTTAATATAAAGTTCAAATGTTATCAATAAAATGTTCTAATCTAGGCTATTGCCATGTCTGCTGTCTGCTCAATTTTTTTGCCTTGTGACATCTCTCAGAATGTGTTGCAGCCCTCAACTACTGGTACTGCAAACCAGTTACCAATCTGCTTCCTAGACTACAGACATGGCCATCACACACACACACACACACACACACACACACTCACTCACTTATAACACTAATTATCATGAGAATTATCACTAAGTTCTCTTTCTAACTTCCCCCAAGGTAAAGATAAAACTTGGGTATGGATTTTGTCATATAACACCATACTCAATTTTACTTTATCTCAATTCTTAGAAAATAAAATGACAATCACACACACCAAATAAAAACTTTTAAGCACACTCTTTAGGCATTATGTCACATGTTAAGTGATCTAAGAAGAACAATAAACTGGCATAAAAATGCATAGTTTTTCCGAACCATGGTACATAATTCAGACTTTAAGTCCCTTTAGGAGTTGCATGTCTTCAAAAATGGGTCCTGTGGAAGGTATTTTGGGGTTGTTGAAGGGGCTGGAGTATTTGGGAGAGGGCTTTAGAATGCTAACTGGGGTGGGAAGGGCAGGATAGGTCAAGGTTGGGAGATTATTTGCGATTGTTTGAATACTTTTTTAAGCCAATACTTTTTAAAGTTTCCTTCTAATATTTTTCTGTAACTCTGCTTGACTATATGCTGTAATGATTGTCTTGGGTTACAGAAATCAATAAAAATATTTTTTTAAAAGAAACTACACTTCCTATCAGCTAGCAGTCTGAGACTGAACGTAGTTGAGACTGGAGGTATCCTGGAGGTATCCAGTCTCAACTACATTCAGTCTCGGACTGCTAGCTGATAGCTAGGTTTATCAAATTCTTTGTGTTTTGGATTTCTTTGCTTGATTGACTGTTTGGTTTCCTGATTTCTGCTTGTTTACGATTCCCATTTCACATTTGGATTGTTTTTGCCCTGGATTTGTTTAAAACTCCTGCAAACATGCCTCCAGCAGTGGATCCCTTACATGTATTTCCAGGTGTTATGTCAGATTGCACTGATGCTCATCACACACACCTGGACTTTCACTACACTATTTTCACACACTTTCACCCGGACTTCCAGTATTACACTTCTGTTTATGTTTTTTTTTTCTTGACCCATACCTGTTTTTCAACCTTGAATGCAAACAAAATTAAATCCAATGCTATTGGATTAAATTTTGTTTGCTAGGCTTTTTTTTATTTTAATGAAGCTGTCCTTTTCTGCCATTAGACACCAAATACATTTTTATTAAAATTATTTCATAATTAAACATTAATTATTTTCTACGTCATGCTGCATAGAATGCTTTGCTCAAAATTATTATTAATAATTATATAATTTCAGTTCAATTATACAATTTTGGGTTAAGAAATTGGGTTCTGGTTTTGAGTCAGATAGATTGTGATTCAGAACCAAAGCCTATGTTAAAGCCATCATGTCACACTTGTGTCAGTTACTGGTCATCAAGACAAATTATATACAAAAAAAAAAAAATTTGGTGCAGCAGGGTTGAAGCAGAACTCACCAAAAAAAGTACCTGTGACATTATGCTTATCTTTATATGATAAATATAATAAATATTTATAATGAGTCATTTGTTTCACCACAATCCTTTACTCATATTTACTGATTACTAAATATTTAGACCTTTAGTTGATTTCTTAAGTTGATCATTAAGCATATCTTTAATACGTTTGCTGACCTAGGTTCTGTATGTTATGTGTCAGGTGGGGATGAGTTGTCCAGTGCCTTCCAGGGTCCAGGCAGTGGGCTAATGGAAATAACTGAGCAACTAAATAAATCTTTTCCTCATGGCCAAGGTAGGACTTTGTGATCTCTTTGAATTTAAAAAATTCTAGACAGTAAATACAGTAAATAATTAAGAAAGGAGGGCAAGCTCACCTGCAATTACCATGGTATTGTATTGGTTAAAAAAAAAAGTGGATCAGGTGCAAAAGGACCATTCAAGTAAAAGAAATCTCTTGATTACATAGTCAAAATTTAATTGAAGTGAAGAGGCCATGAACCAGTGGATTTTGTATCCCATGTGTTGCTGCTACAAATTCATTGTAATTACATTAAAAAGTCAGTCAGACTTAATGAGGGTCAGGTACCAACGTCCTATAATGCAGCAGGAGAAACAATAATATTCTGCCGGGTTTTCACTGAAATCTATTGAAATTGAATGTTTTTACTTTTTTTGGGGTTTTGTCTACAATTTATAAATTTTGTCCTTTTTTCCTTTCTCTTTGTCTAAGGAATTGGACAGCTAAACCCATGACCGGTTAGTATGCTATGCTAACAGTGCTATGCTAAAACTAGCCCTCTTGTGTTTTCCTCATTTATCTTCAAATAAGAACAAGTTACAGTAAAGCCTGTACATTGCCTGGCCAAAAAAGTCAACAAACACTGCCTAGCCTGCCAAGTTATTTAACTTGCTGTTATGAACTGTCCAAGTTTACAATTCTATTTCACCAAACATTTAAGTAATCTTCGATTATGATCATTCAAGATTTTTTACAGACCACATTTCCTCCACCAAAATGATGGTTCACCACTATCCAATAATGCATTGGACCATTTGGACCAGGGTGTTAACCTAGTTTTAGCAATCTCTTTGGTTTTCTTTGCTTCATGCAGGGGTCAAGAAATGTGACCCTTATTTCACCCTTCACAACCACAGCAACCAGAGAATTGACATTTTTAATTCATTCTCATTTTGTGGTTGTTTAAGAAATAAGAAGCTACTCACATGTGATCAATCATTATTTTTTCGAGTTTTATATGGCCATGGTTTTATATTATTGATTTCACAGATATTTCACAACATAATACACACTATAAACAAATAAAAACATTGTTTTCTGAGGATTAAAATATGTTGGGTCACGCCAATCCTGCAATGCACCATGACGCAGCTTATATACATACAGTATCTCACAAAAGTGAGTACACCCCTCACATTTTTGTAAATATTTTATTATATCTTTTCATGTGACAACACTGAAGAAATGACACTGTAAAGTAATGTAAAGTAGTGAGTGTACAGCCTGTATAACAGTGTAAATTTGCTGTCCCCTCAAAATAACTCAACACACAGCCATTAATGTCTAAACCATTGGCAACAAAAGTGAGTACACCCCTAAGTGGAAATGTCCAAATTGGGCCCAAAGTGTCAATATTTTGTGTGGCCACCATTATTTTCCAGCACTGCTCTTGGGCATGGAGTTCACCTCTTCCACTCCTCCATGATGACATCACAGAGCTGGTGGATGTTAGAGACCTTGCGCTCCCCCACGTTAGGGTTTAGGTCTGGAGACATGCTTGGCCAGTCCATCACCTTTACCCTCAGCTTCTTTGGCAAGGCAGTGGTCATCTTGGAGGTGTGTTTGGGGTCGTTATCATGTTGGAATACTGCCCTGCGGCCCAGTTTCCGAAGGGAGGGGATCATGCTCTGCTTCAGTATGTCACAGTACATGTTGGCATTCATGGTTCCTTCAATGAACTGTAGCTCCCCAGTGCCGGCAGCACTCATGCAGGCCCAGACCATGACACTCCCACCACCATGCTTGACTGTAGGCAAGGCACACTTGTCTTTGTACTCCTCACCTGGTTGCCGCCACACACGCTTGACACCATCTGAACCAAATAAGTTTATCTTGGTGTTATCAGACCACAGGACATGGTTCTGGCGGGATTTCTTGTGCATCATCTTTAGTAGAGACTTCCTTCTGGGACGACAGCTATGCAGACCAATTTGATGCAGTGTGCCCCCCACCCCTTCAACCTCTGCAGCAATGCTGGGAGCACTCATACGACTATTTCCCAAAGACAACCGCCGGATATGATGCTGAGCACGTGCACTCAACTTCTTTGGTGGACCATGGCGAGGCCTGTTCTGAGTGGAACCTGTCCTGTAAAACCGCTGTATGCTTCTTCTTCTTATAGCCTAGGCCATCTTTATGTAGAGCAACAATTCTTTTTTTCAGATCCTCAGAGAGTTCTTTGCCATGAGGTGCCATGTTGAACTTCCAGTGACCAGTATGAGAGTGTGAGAGCGATTAATACCAAATTTAACACACCTTCACACACCTTGGTTGGTTTTCATTCCAACCAAGCAGAAACTACACCTGATTCCAACTGCACCCACACCGGCCCTTTGCGGATAAGATTGGACACCCCAGAGTGTCATTTCTTCAGTGTTGTCACATGAAAACATATAATAAAATATTTACAAAAATGTCAGGGGTGTACTCACTTTTGTGAGATACTATCTATCTATCTATCTATCTATCTATCTATCTATCTATCTATCTATCTATCTATCTATCTATCTATCTATCTATCTATCTATCTATCTATCTATCTATCTATCTATCTATCTATCTATCTATCTATCTATCTATCCATCCACACCCTGACAAAAGTCTTGTCGCCTATCCAAGTTGTAGGAACAACAAATAATAACTTCACTTCTAGTTGATCATTTGGAATCAGAAGTGGCTTATATGAAAGGCAAAGGCCTCTAGATTACACTTATTTTACCAAAATAAAATCTTATCATGCCGTGATTTTTAATTATTTAATTAGGACAGAAAGGTCAGACTTTACTTAGACAAAAGTCTTGTCACATCTTTAAAGGATTCAACCAATCACAGATTAGAGTGTCACCTGTGACAAATACTGTAATTAACACATTCCCAGGTGAAGAACCCCAGCACACCCAACCTTCATTTGAAATGCATCCTGACCTGACAGCATGTCAAAGATTCACAGACCAAAGTGCTGATCATCAAGAGCCTGAAGATCAAGTCTCCTGCTGAGGTGGCAGACATCTTTAATGTATCTAAACATCAAGTGGAGAGGATAAGAAAAAGATTTGAAGAAACTGGTGAAGTTCATGACAGGCCCAGGTCAGGCAGACCCTGTAAGACAACTGTTCGAGAGGACCGTTTGTTGGTTCGACAGTCCAGGGCCAGCCCTTTTTCAACTGCAGCAGAGCTGCATAACAACTGGTCACCAGACCAGGGCTCCTTCTCATGCTTCAGCCTCCACATCAAAGTTCCTGAAAGCAAAGAAGGTCAAGGTGCTCCAGGATTGGCCAGCCCAGTCATCAGACATGAACATTATTGAGCATGTCTGGGGTAAGATGAAGGAGGAGGCATTGAAGATGAAACCAAAGAATCTTGATGAACTCTGGGAGTCCTGCAAGAATGCTTTCTTTGCCATTCCAGATGACTTTATTAATAAGTTATTTGAGTCATTGCCGAGACGTATGGATGCAGTCCTCCAAGCTCATGGGAGTCATACACAATATTAATTCTTTTTCCACTGCACCATGACTTTATGTTCTGTACTGTACATTATTTCTGTTAAGTGACAAGACTTTTGTCTAAGCAAAGTCTGACCTTTCTGTCCTAATTAAATAATTAAAAATCACGGCATGATAAGATTTTATTTTGGTAAAATAAGCGTAATCTAGAGGCCTTTGCCTTTCATGTTGTTATTTATGTTGACTTAATTTTGTCTCTATAATTTTATTTATCTTTTTCCCACAGGGAAACATGGGAAAGCTCATCTATACGGTGAATAACAGTGGATATGCCATGGAATCATTGGTCAATGTGATGCCAGAGGAATGTTTAGACTAACATATTATGACATATGAAATTGTTATAACATAAAATTGCATGCTTTTGTAGTGTAACAATTGGACAGAATATGTTTACAAGGGGAAATAAATAAAATCTATTTTTCTGAGTGGTCATGGTTCCAAACTGATGATTTAAGTAGTTTCATACAAGTCTAGAATTGTTTTATTATTGAAATATTTTTAATCTTCTATGCAATTTAAAAAGAAAAGGTGATAACCTTTAACACTGGTTTAAGCATGCTCCTTTGTTTTGCAGATTTAAGTGTTTTAACATAATGATTTTTTTATTATATGGCTTTGTCATTATCATTGTTTGCAGGGAATAACAAATGCATATTAAAAATCATTGCTGCTGTGAGTTTGTGGCTTTGGATCTGTCTGCCTAAACCTGAACAAAATTTTCATTTTTATTTACTTTTTGAAAACATAGTTTAAATTATAGATACTGACCTAGAACAATCAAACTTTACACTTGATCTTGCCTTGCATTTCCCTCAGGCTATCAAGTCAAAACAAATCAAGAAAAACTGAGAATAACCCAGCCATAGCACAGTAATCATTCTAAAGTCCCCAAAATGCATTTGAAAATCTGGCACAAAAAATTTAAAACTTATGTGATTATTTCAATTTAAAATAGCCATATATAAAGGAAACAAAGTGTTGCAGCTTTTTGGCCAGCATGTTGATTTTGTCTGCCTCTTTTTTTAGTTTTGTTAGCACTTTTCACTTTTATCTAGTAAAGTACAGTAATCCCCCGTTTATTGCAGGGGTTACTTTCCAAAACCTGCGATAAACGAAAATCCACGATACACGGACGCCCCCCCAAATGTTTTTATTGTTTAAGCCGTAAATGACCCTCCCACACTCTTTAAACACACACACAAAACATTTGCAAGCTGATGAATGATGAATTTTCTGTAAATTCGTAGAAATATCACATTTATAGTGAGTACTGTGTGTATGTATGTTCCTTGCCAGAAGCCTTAGAAGGTGCAAAGTGTTTGGGCGACATAATAGAGCTTGCTGAAAAAGCGTTAAAATACAGCGTACACAGAACAACACCAAACAGTGCCACGCAAAAAACTGGGATACTGGAGAATTCTGCTTCCCTTTCCCCACCTGCACACATAGCCAGCAGCCAATCACAACCATGATCAAATGAATGGGACATTCCGATTGACCAGACTCGTTTCTCCAGCCGTACTGTATTTCGATTTTTAGCATCCCCACACCGCGCTTTCCTAAACAACGCTAAGTTGTACGGTATTTGATATATTATAAAAATTTTACTTTATTTTAATTACTGTTTATATTTTATAATTAATAATAATAGTTTTATTGATAAATTGTGCTATTTCAGCATAAAAATAATTAAAGGTTTATATAAGGTTTGCGGATACCGCAATATACCGGGAAAATCTGCAAAAAAATGAGTTATGTTCCAAATAAAAATCCGTGATATACCAAGACCGCGATATATGAACCGTGATATAGAGGGGGATTACTGTAATAGTAAAGTTCAATGTTGAGGCCTTAAAGTGCGTTTTATCCAATATTTGCATGAATAAAAAGCAGTAACTAACTACGCATCCTTTTCATTTTTAATTTAACATCAAAGTTAACACATTAGCCACAATCAGCCTTGCAGCATAAAGGTGTGGCACATTTGAGAAGATGGGCAAAAGTGGTATACGATAAGGAAAAGAAAATCAGCCAGGAAGGTGAGAAAGACAGGCGAAGCTGTCATGTTTCCTGGATTCAAATCACAGAATCTGGGAGAGACATTGTGAAAAACATCGATGCACACGTGTTTGTCAGAAAAACCCCTTTTCCAAGCTTGGAGTGCCTTGAAAATTGCAGAATTGCATTATAAAGCATGAGAAGAACAAGTGCAAAGCAGCACATAGAAGCACGATAGGAAATTAACAAAACCGCTTTCCCTTGCTCGTAGAGCCCTGAGACTTACGGAATTGCATTTTCAGCACCAGAGAAGCACAATGCAGAGAGCACACTGCGCCGAGGCAGGAAACGAGCCAGTTCGATGAAAAATGTTGAAAGTTGACTTTGTTATGTGAATTTTCATGGAATATCACTTTTCCCATGTTTCTTATGAATTTTGCACTTTGATGAAAAAATCATATTTCATATCAAAATCCATATTTTTATGACTTTGCCCTTGTTTATAATGATTTTTGCATTTTAAAGTAATCAATCACTTTTCATATCATAGTCGACCCCAAACATGTGAAAATAGTCAAAGAAAACTGCCCCATTAAGCTGAACACGTTCGTTTGTCTGAAAAACCGCTTTCCCTTGCTCGTAGGCGCTGAGACTTCGCGGAATCGCATTTTCAGCGCCAGAGAAGCACAATGCAGAGAGCACAACGCGAGGCAGGAAACGAGCCAGATCGATGAAAAATGTGGAAAGTTGACTTTGTTATATGAATTTTCATGGAATATCACTTTTCCCATGTTTCTTATGAATTTTTGCACTTTGATGAAAAAAATCATATTTCATATCAAACTCCATATTTTTATGACTTTCCAATGTTTCTTATGAATTTTTGCATTTTAAAGTAAACAATCACTTTTCATATCATAGTCGACCCCAAACATGTGAAAATAGTCAAAGAAAACTGCCCCATTAAGCTGAACACATTCGTTTGTCTGAAAAACCGCTTTCCCTTGCTCGTAGAGCGCAGAGATTTGTTGAAACGCATTATCAGCGCCAGAGAAGCACAATGCAGAGAGCACACTTAGCTGAGGCAGGAAGCGAGCCAGTTCGATGAAAAATGTGGAAAGTTGACTTTCTTATGTGAATTTTCATGGAATATCACTTTTCCCATGTTTCTTAAGAATTTTTGCACTTTGATGAAAAAATCATATTTCATATCAAAATCCATATTTTTATGACTTTGCCCTTTTATAATGATTTTTGCATTTTAAAGTAAACAATCACTTTTCATATCATAGTCGACCCCAAACATGTGAAAATAGTCAAAGAAAACTGCCCCATTAAGCTGAACACGTTCGTTTGTCTGAAAAACCGCTTTCCCTTGCTCGTAGGGCGCTGGGACTTGCGATATCGCATTTTCAGCGCCAGAGAAGCACAATGCAGAGAGCACACTTCGCCGAAGCAGGAAACGAGCCAGATCGATGAAAAATGTGGAAAGTTGACTTTGTTATATGAATTTTCATGGAATATCACTTTTCCCATGTTTCTTATGAATTTTTGCACTTTGATGAAAAAAAATCATATTTCATATCAAACTCCATATTTTTATGACTTTCCAATGTTTCTTATGAATTTTTGCATTTTAAAGTAAACAATCACTTTTCATATCATAGTCGACCCCAAACATGTGAAAATAGTCAAAGAAAACTGACCCATTAAGATGAACACATTCGTTTGTCTGAAAAACCGCTTTCCCTTGCTCGTAGAGCGCTGAGACTTGCGGAATCGCATTTTCAGCGCCAGAGAAGCACAATGCAGAGAGCACAATTCGCCGAGGCAGGAAACGAGCCAGTTCGAAGAAAAATGTTGAAAGTTGACTTTGTTATGTGAATTTTCATGGAATATCACTTTTCCCATGTTTCTTATGAATTTTGCACTTTGATGAAAAAATCATATTTCATATCAAAATCCATATTTTTATGACTTTGCAATGTTTATAATGATTTTTGCATTTTAAAGTAAACAATCACTTTTCATATCATAGTCGACCCCAAACATGTGAAAATAGTCAAAGAAAACTGCCCCATTAAGCTGAACACGTTCGTTTGTCTGAAAAACCGCTTTCCCTTGCTCGTAGGCGCTGAGACTTGCGGAATCGCATTTTCAGCGCCAGAGAAGCACAATGCAGAGAGCACACTTCGCGAGGCAGGAAACGAGCCAGTTCGATGAAAAATGTGGAAAGTTGACTTTGTTATGTGAATTTTCATGGAATATCACTTTTCCCATGTTTCTTATGAATTTTGCACTTTGATGAAAAAATCATATTTCATATCAAAATCCATATTTTTATGACTTTCCAATGTTTATAATGATTTTTGCATTTTAAAGTAATCACTTTTCATATCATAGTCGACCCCAAACATGTGAAAATAGTCAAGGAAAACTGCCCCATTAAGCTGAACACATTCGTTTGTCTGAAAAACCGCTTTCCCTTGCTCGTAGGCGCTGAGACTTTGGAATCGCATTTTCAGCGCCAGAGAAGCACAATGCAGAGAGCACACTTCGCCGAGGCAGGAAGCGAGCCAGTTCGATGAAAAATGTGGAAAGTTGACTTTGTTATGTGAATTTTCTAGGAATATCACTTTTCCCATGTTTCTTATGAATTTTGCACTTTGATGAAAAAATCATATTTCATATCAAAATCCATATTTTTATGACTTTCCAATGTTTATAATGAATTTTTGCATTTTAAAGTAAACAATCACTTTTCATTTCATAGTCGACCCCAAACATGTGAAAATTGTCAAAGAAAACTGCCCCATTAAGCTGAACACATTCGCTTGTCTGAAAAACCGCTTTCCCTTGCTCGTAGGCGCTGAGACTTCGGAATCGCATTTTCAGCGCCAGAGAAGCACAATGCAGAGAGCACACTTCGCCGAGGCAGGAAGCGAGCCAGTTCGAAGAAAAATGTGGAAAGTTGACTTTGTTATGTGAATTTTCATGGAATATCACTTTTCCCATGTTTCTTATGAATTTTTGCACTTTGATGAAAAAATCATATTTCATATCAAAATCCATATTTTTATGACTTTGCCCTTTTTATAATGATTTTCTGCATTTTAAAGTAAACAATCACTTTTCATATCATAGTCGACCCCAAACATGTGAAAATAGTCAAAGAAAACTGCCCCATTAAGCTGCACACATTCGTTTGTCTGAAAAACCGCTTTCCCTTGCTCGTAGGGCGCTGAGACTTGCGGAATCGCATTTTCAGCGCCAGAGAAGCACAATGCAGAGAGCACACTTCGCCGAGGCAGGAAACGAGCCAGATCGATGAAAAATGTGGAAAGTTGACTTTGTTATGTGAATTTTCATGGAATATCACTTTTCCCATGTTTCTTATGAATTTTTGCACTTTGATGAAAAAAATCATATTTCATATCAAAATCCATATTTTTATGACTTTCCAATATTTCTTATGAATTTTTGCATTTTAAAGTAATCACTTTTCATATCATAGTCGACCCCAAACATGTGAAAATAGTCAAAGAAAACTGCCCCATTAAGCTGAACACATTCGTTTGTCTGAAAAACCGCTTTCCCTTGCTCGTAGGCGCTGAGACTTCTTGAATCGCATTTTCAGCGCCAGAGAAGCACAATGCAGAGAGCACACTTCGCCGAGGCAGGAAACGAGCCAGATCGATGAAAAATGTGGAAAGTTGACTTTGTTATGTGAATTTTCATGGAATATCACTTTTCCCATGTTTCTTAAGAATTTTGCACTTTGATGAAAAAATCATATTTCATATCAAAATCCATATTTTTATGACTTTCCAATGTTTCTTATGAATTTTTGCATTTTAAAGTAAACAATCACTTTTCATATCATAGTCGACCCCAAACATGTGAAAATAGTCAAAGAAAACTGCCCCATTAAGCTGAACACATTCGTTTGTCTGAAAAACCGCTTTCCCTTGCTCGTAGGCGCTGAGACTTGCGGAATCGCTTTTTCAGCGCCAGAGAAGCGCAATGCAGAGAGCACACTTCGCCGAGGCAGGAAGCGAGCCGGTTCGACGAAAAATGTGGAAAGTCCACTTTGGAATCTGAATTTTCATGGAATATCACTTTTCCCATGTTTCTTATGAATTTTGCACTTTGATGAAAAAATCATATTTCATATCAAAATCCATATTTTTTATGACTTTGCCCTTTTTATAATGATTTTTTGCATTTTAAAGTAAACAATCACTTTTCATATCATTGTCGACCCCAAACATGTGAAAATAGTCAAAGAAAACTGCCCCATTAAGCTGAACACGTTCGTTTGTCTGAAAAACCGCTTTCCCTTGCTCGTAGAGCGCTGAGACTTCTTGAATCGCATTTTCAGCGCCAGAGAAGCACAATGCAGAGAGCACACTTCGCTGAGGCAGGAAGCGAGCCAGTTCGATGAAAAATGTGGAAAGTTGACTTTGTTATGTGAATTTTCATGGAATATCACTTTTCCCATGTTTCTTATGAATTTTTGCACTTTGATGAAAAAATCATATTTCATATCAAAATCCATATTTTTATGACTTTCCAATGTTTCTTATGAATTTTTGCATTTTAAAGTAATCACTTTTCATATCATAGTCGACCCCAAACATGTGAAAATAGTCAAAGAAAACTGCCCCATTAAGCTGAACACATTCGTTTGTCTGAAAAACCGCTTTCCCTTGCTCGTAGAGCGCTGAGACATGCGGAATCGCATTTTCAGCGCCAGAGAAGCACAATGCAGAGAGCACACTTCGCCGAGGCAGGAAACGAGCCAGTTCGATGAAAAATGTGGAAAGTTGACTTTGTTATGTGAATTTAATGGAATATCACTTTTCCCATGTTTCTTATGAATTTTTGCACTTTGATGAAAAAAATCATATTTCATATCATAATCCATATTTTTATGACTTTCCAATGTTTCTTATGAATTTTTGCTTTTTAAAGTAATCACTTTTCATATCATAGTCGACCCCAAACATGTGAAAATAGTCAAAGAAAACTGCCCCATTAAGCTGAACACATTCGTTTGTCTGAAAAACCGCTTTCCCTTGCTCGTAGAGCGCTGAGACTTGCGGAATCGCATTTTCAGCGCCAGAGAAGCACAATGCAGAGAGCACACTTCGCCGAGGCAGGAAACGAGCCAGATCGATGAAAAATGTGGAAAGTTGACTTTGTTATGTGAATTTTCATGGAATATCACTTTTCCCATGTTTCTTAAGAATTTTTGCACTTTGATGAAAAAATCATATTTCATATCAAAATCCATATTTTTTATGACTTTCCCTTGTTTATAATGATTTTTGCATTTTAAAGTAAACAATCACTTTTCATATCATAGTCGACCCCAAACATGTGAAAATAGTCAAAGAAACCCGCCCCATTAAGCTGAACACATTCGTTTGTCTGAAAAACCGCTTTCCCTTGCTCGTAGGCGCTGAGACTTCTTGAATCGCATTTTCAGCGCCAGAGAAGCACAATGCAGAGAGCACACTTCGCCGAGGCAGGAAAGCGAGCCAGTTCGATGAAAAATGTGGAAAGTTGACTTTGTTATATGAATTTTCATGGAATATCACTTTTCCCATGTTACTTATGAATTTTTGCACTTTGATGAAAAAATCATATTTCATATCAAAATCCATATTTTTATGACTTTGCCAATGTTTATAATGATTTTTGCATTTTAAAGTACTCAATCACATTTCATATCATACATGACCCCAAACGTGAAAAAAGTCAAAGAAAACTGCCCTGTTCAGCTGAACACATGCGATTGTCTGAAAAACCGCTTTCCCTTGCTCGTAGAGCGCTGAGACTTGCGGAATCGCATTTTCAGCGCCAGAGAAGCACAATGCAGAGAGCACAATTCGCCGAGGCAGGAAACGAGCCAGTTCGAAGAAAAATGTTGAAAGTTGACTTTGTTATGTGAATTTTCATGGAATATCACTTTTCCCATGTTTCTTATGAATTTTTGCACTTTGATGAAAAAAATCATATTTCATATCAAAAGCCATATTTTTATGACTTTCCAATGTTTCTTATGAATTTTTGCATTTTAAAGTAAACAATCACTTTTCATATCATAATCGACCCCAAGCATGTGAAAATAGTCAAAGAAAACTGACCCATTAAGCTGAACACATTCGTTTGTCTGAAAAACCGCTTTCCCTTGCTCGTAGAGCGCTGAGACTTGCGGAATCGCATTTTCAGCGCCAGAGAAGCACAATGCAGAGAGCACACTTCGCCGAGGCAGGAAACGAGCCAGTTCGATGAAAAATGTGGAAAGTTGACTTTGTTATGTGAATTTTCATGGAATATCACTTTTCCCATGTTTCTTATGAATTTTTGCACTTTGATGAAAAAAATCATATTTCATATCAAAATCCATATTTTTTATGACTTTCTTTTGTTTATGATGATTTTTTGCATTTTAAAGTAAACAATCACTTTTCATATCATAGTCGACCCCAAACATGTGAAAATAGTCAAAGAAAACTGCCCCATTAAGCTGAACACGTTCGTTTGTCTGAAAAACCGCTTTCCCTTGCTCGTAGAGCGCTGAGACTTGCGGAATCGCATTTTCAGCTTCAGAGAAGCACAATGCAGAGAGCACACTTTGCCGAGGCAGGAAACGAGCCAGTTCGATGAAAAATGTGGAAAGTTGACTTTGTTATGTGAATTTTCATGGAATATCACTTTTCCCATGTTTCTTATGAATTTTTGCACTTTGATGAAAAAAATCATATTTCATATCAAAATCCATATTTTTATGACTTTCCAATGTTTCTTATGAATTTTTGCATTTTAAAGTAAACAATCACTTTTCATATCATAGTCGAGCCCAAGCATGTGAAAATAGTCAAAGAAAACTGCCCCATTAAGCTGAACACATTCGTTTGTCTGAAAAACCGCTTTCCCTAGCTCGTAGAGCGCTGAGACTTGCGGAATCGCATTTTCAGCGCCAGAGAAGCACATTGCAGAGAGCACACTTCGCCGAGGCAGGAAACGAGCCAGTTCGAAGAAAAATGTGGAAAGTTGACTTTGTTATGTGAATTTTCATGGAATATCACTTTTCCCATGTTTCTTATGAATTTTTGCACTTTGATGAAAAAAATCATTTTTCATATCAAAATCCATATTTTTTATGACTTTCCCTTGTTCATCATGATTTTTTGCATTTTAAAGTAAACAATCACTTTTCATATCATAGTCGACCCCAAACATGTGAAAATAGTCAAAGAAAACTGACCCATTAAGCTGAACACGTTCGTTTGTCTGAAAAACCGCTTTCCCTTGCTCGTAGAGCGCTGAGACTTGCGGAATCGCATTTTCAGCTTCAGAGAAGCACAATGCAGAGAGCACACTTTGCCGAGGCAGGAAACGAGCCAGTTCGATGAAAAATGTGGAAAGTTGACTTTGTTATGTGAATTTTCATGGAATATCACTTTTCCCATGTTTCTTATGAATTTTTGCACGTTGATGAAATAAATCATATTTCATATCAAAATCCATATTTTTTATGACTTTGCCCTTTTTATAATGATTTTTTGCATTTTAAAGTAAACAATCACTTTTCATATCATAGTCGACCCCAAGCTTGTGAAAATAGTCAAAGAAAACTGCCCCATTAAGCTGAACACATTCGTTTGTCTGAAAAACCGCTTTCCCTTGCTCGTAGAGCGCTGAGACTTGCGGAATCGCATTTTCAGCGCCAGAGAAGCACAATGCAGAGAGCACACTTCGCCGAGGCAGGAAACGAGCCAGTTCGAAGAAAAATGTTGAAAGTTGACTTTGTTATGTGAATTTTCATGGAATATCACTTTTCCCATGTTTCTTATGAATTTTTGCACTTTGATGAAAACAATCATATTACATATCAAAATCCATATTTTTTATGACTTTGCCCTTTTTATAATGATTTTTTGCATTTTAAAGTAAACAATCACTTTTCATATCATAGTCGACCCCAAACATGTGAAAATAGTCAAAGAAAACTGACCCATTAAGCTGAACACATTCGTTTGTCTGAAAAACCGCTTTCCCTTGCTCGTAGAGCGCTGAGACTTGCGGAATCGCATTTTCAGCGCCAGAGAAGCACAATGCAGAGAGCAAACTTCGCCGAGGCAGGAAACGAGCCAGTTCGATGAAAAATGTGGAAAGTTGACTTTGTTATGTGAATTTTCATGGAATATCACTTTTCCCATGTTTCTTATGAATTTTTGCACTTTGATGAAAAATATCATATTTCATATCAAAATCCATATTTTTTATGACTTTGCCCTTTTTATAATGATTTTTTGCATTTTAAAGTAAACAATCACTTTTCATATCATAGTCGACCCCAAACATGTGAAAATAGTCAAAGAAAACTGCCCCATTAAGCTGCACACATTCGTTTGTCTGAAAAACCGCTTTCCCTTGCTCGTAGAGCGCTGAGACTTGCGGAATCGCATTTTCAGCGCCAGAGAAGCACAATGCAGAGAGCACACTTCGCCGAGGCAGGAAACGAGCCAGATCGATGAAAAATGTGGAAAGTTGACTTTGTTATGTGAATTTTCATGGAATATCACTTTTCCCATGTTTCTTATGAATTTTTGCACTTTGATGAAAAAAATCATATTTCATATCAAAATCCATATTTTTATGCCTTTCCAATGTTTCTTATGAATTTTTGCATTTTAAAGTAAACAATCACTTTTCATATCATAGTCGACCCCAAACATGTGAAAATTGTCAAAGAAAACTGCCCCATTAAGCTGAACACATTCGTTTGTCTGAAAAACCGCTTTCCCTTGCTCGTAGAGCGCTGAGACTTGCGGAATCGCATTTTCAGCGCCAGAGAAGCACAATGCAGAGAGCACACTTCGCCGAGGCAGGAAACGAGCCAGATCGATGAAAAATGTGGAAAGTTGACTTTGTTATGTGAATTTTCATGGAATATCACTTTTCCCATGTTTCTTATGAATTTTTGCACTTTGATGAAAAATATCATATTTCATATCAAAATCCATATTTTTTATGACTTTGCCCTTTTTATAATGATTTTTTGCATTTTAAAGTAAACAATCACTTTTCATATCATAGTCGACCCCAAACATGTGAAAATAGTCAAAGAAAACTGCCCCATTAAGCTGAACACATTCGTTTGTCTGAAAAACCGCTTTCCCTTGCTCGTAGAGCGCTGAGACTTGCGGAATCGCATTTTCAGCGCCAGAGAAGCACAATGCAGAGAGCACACTTCGCCGAGGCAGGAAACGAGCCAGTTCGATGAAAAATGTGGAAAGTTGACTTTGTTATGTGAATTTTCATGGAATATCACTTTTCCCATGTTTCTTATGAATTTTTGCACTTTGATGAAAAATATCATATTTCATATCAAAATCCATATTTTTTATGACTTTGCCCTTTTTATAATGATTTTTTGCATTTTAAAGTAAACAATCACTTTTCATATCATAGTCGACCCCAAACATGTGAAAATAGTCAAAGAAAACTGCCCCATTAAGCTGAACACATTCGTTTGTCTGAAAAACCGCTTTCCCTTGCTCGTAGAGCGCTGAGACTTGCGGAATCGCATTTTCAGCGCCAGAGAAGCACAATGCAGAGAGCACACTTCGCCGAGGCAGGAAACGAGCCAGATCGATGAAAAATGTGGAAAGTTGACTTTGTTATGTGAATTTTCATGGAATATCACTTTTCCCATGTTTCTTATGAATTTTTGCACTTTGATGAAAAAAATCATATTTCATATCAAAATCCATATTTTTATGCCTTTCCAATGTTTCTTATGAATTTTTGCATTTTAAAGTAAACAATCACTTTTCATATTATAGTCGACCCCAAACATGTGAAAATAGTCAAAGAAAACTGACCCATTAAGCTGAACACATTCGTTTGTCTGAAAAACCGCTTTCCCTTGCTCGTAGAGCGCTGAGACTTGCGGAATCGCATTTTCAGCGCCAGAGAAGCACAATGCAGAGAGCACACTTCGCCGAGGCAGGAAACGAGCCAGTTCGATGAAAAATGTGGAAAGTTGACTTTGTTATGTGAATTTTCATGGAATATCACTTTTCCCATGTTTCTTATGAATTTTTGCACTTTGATGAAAAAAATCATATTTCATATCAAAATCCATATTTTTTATGACTTTGCCCTTTTTATAATGATTTTTTGCATTTTAAAGTAAACAATCACTTTTCATATCATAGTCGACCCCAAACATGTGAAAATAGTCAAAGAAAACTGCCCCATTAAGCTGCACACATTCGTTTGTCTGAAAAACCGCTTTCCCTTGCTCGTAGAGCGCTGAGACTTGCGGAATCGCATTTTCAGCGCCAGAGAAGCACAATGCAGAGAGCACACTTCGCCGAGGCAGGAAACGAGCCAGATCGATGAAAAATGTGGAAAGTTGACTTTGTTATGTGAATTTTCATGGAATATCACTTTTCCCATGTTTCTTATGAATTTTTGCACTTTGATGAAAAATATCATATTTCATATCAAAATCCATATTTTTTATGACTTTGCCCTTTTTATAATGATTTTTTGCATTTTAAAGTAAACAATCACTTTTCATATCATAGTCGACCCCAAACATGTGAAAATAGTCAAAGAAAACTGACCCATTAAGCTGAACACATTCGTTTGTCTGAAAAACCGCTTTCCCTTGCTCGTAGAGCGCTGAGACTTGCGGAATCGCATTTTCAGCGCCAGAGAAGCACAATGCAGAGAGCACACTTCGCCGAGGCAGGAAACGAGCCAGTTCGAAGAAAAATGTGGAAAGTTGACTTTGTTATGTGAATTTTCATGGAATATCACTTTTCCCATGTTTCTTAAGAATTTTTGCACTTTGATGAAAAATATCATATTTCATATCAAAATCCATATTTTTTATGACTTTCCAATGTTTCTTATGAATTTTTGCATTTTAAAGTAAACAATCACTTTTCATATTATAGTCGACCCCAAACGTGAAAATAGTCAAAGAAAACTGACCCATTAAGCTGAACACATTCGTTTGTCTGAAAAACCGCTTTCCCTTGCTCGTAGAGCGCTGAGACTTGCGGAATCGCATTTTCAGCGCCAGAGAAGCACAATGCAGAGAGCACACTTCGCCGAGGCAGGAAACGAGCCAGATCGATGAAAAATGTGGAAAGTTGACTTTGTTATGTGAATTTTCATGGAATATCACTTTTCCCATGTTTCTTATGAATTTTTGCACTTTGATGAAAAAAATCATATTTCATATCAAAATCCATATTTTTTATGACTTTCTTTTGTTTATGATGATTTTTTGCATTTTAAAGTAAACAATCACTTTTCATATCATAGTCGACCCCAAACATGTGAAAATAGTCAAAGAAAACTGCCCCATTAAGCTGAACACGTTCGTTTGTCTGAAAAACCGCTTTCCCTTGCTCGTAGAGCGCTGAGACTTGCGGAATCGCATTTTCAGCGCCAGAGAAGCACAATGCAGAGAGCACACTTTGCCGAGGCAGGAAACGAGCCAGTTCGATGAAAAATGTGGAAAGTTGACTTTGTTATGTGAATTTTCATGGAATATCACTTTTCCCATGTTTCTTATGAATTTTTGCACTTTGATGAAAAAAATCATATTTCATATCAAAATCCATATTTTTTATGACTTTCCAATGTTTCTTATGAATTTTTGCATTTTAAAGTAAACAATCACTTTTCATATCATAGTCGACCCCAAGCATGTGAAAATAGTCAAAGAAAACTGCCCCATTAAGCTGCACACATTCGTTTGTCTGAAAAACCGCTTTCCCTTGCTCGTAGAGCGCTGAGACTTGCGGAATCGCATTTTCAGCGCCAGAGAAGCACAATGCAGAGAGCACACTTCGCCGAGGCAGGAAACGAGCCAGTTCGATGAAAAATGTGGAAAGTTGACTTTGTTATGTGAATTTTCATGGAATATCACTTTTCCCATGTTTCTTATGAATTTTTGCACTTTGATGAAAAAAATCATATTTCATATCAAAATCCATATTTTTATGACTTTCCAATGTTTCTTATGAATTTTTGCATTTTAAAGTAAACAATCACTTTTCATATCATAGTCGACCCCAAACATGTGAAAATAGTCAAAGAAAACTGCCCCATTAAGCTGAACACGTTCGTTTGTCTGAAAAACCGCTTTCCCTTGCTCGTAGAGCGCTGAGACTTGCGGAATCGCATTTTCAGCGCCAGAGAAGCACAATGCAGAGAGCACACTTCGCCGAGGCAGGAAACGAGCCAGTTCGATGAAAAATGTGGAAAGTTGACTTTGTTATGTGAATTTTCATGGAATATCACTTTTCCCATGTTTCTTATGAATTTTTGCACGTTGATGAAATAAATCATATTTCATATCAAAATCCATATTTTTTATGACTTTGCCCTTTTTATAATGATTTTTTGCATTTTAAAGTAAACAATCACTTTTCATATCATAGTCGACCCCAAGCTTGTGAAAATAGTCAAAGAAAACTGCCCCATTAAGCTGCACACATTCGTTTGTCTGAAAAATCGCTTTCCCTTGCTCGTAGAGCGCTGAGACTTGCGGAATCGCATTTTCAGCGCCAGAGAAGCACAATGCAGAGAGCACACTTCGCCGAGGCAGGAAACGAGCCAGATCGATGAAAAATGTGGAAAGTTGACTTTGTTATGTGAATTTTCATGGAATATCACTTTTCCCATGTTTCTTATGAATTTTTGCACTTTGATGAAAAAAATCATATTTCATATCAAAATCCATATTTTTATGACTTTCCAATGTTTCTTATGAATTTTTGCATTTTAAAGTAATCACTTTTCATATCATAGTCGACCCCAAACATGTGAAAATAGTCAAAGAAAACTGCCCCATTAAGCTGAACACATTCGTTTGTCTGAAAAACCGCTTTCCCTTGCTCGTAGAGCGCTGAGACTTGCGGAATCGCATTTTCAGCGCCAGAGAAGCACAATGCAGAGAGCACACTTCGCCGAGGCAGGAAACGAGCCAGGTCGAAGAAAAATGTTGAAAGTTGACTTTGTTATGTGAATTTTCATGGAATATCACTTTTCCCATGTTTCTTATGAATTTTTGCACTTTGATGAAAACAATCATATTACATATCAAAATCCATATTTTTTATGACTTTCCAATGTTTCTTATGAATTTTTGCATTTTAAAGTAAACAATCACTTTTCATATCATAGTCGACCCCAAACATGTGAAAATAGTCAAAGAAAACTGCCCCATTAAGCTGAACACATTCGTTTGTCTGAAAAACCGCTTTCCCTTGCTCGTAGAGCGCTGAGACTTGCGGAATCGCATTTTCAGCGCCAGAGAAGCACAATGCAGAGAGCACACTTCGCCGAGGCAGGAAACGAGCCAGTTCGATGAAAAATGTGGAAAGTTGACTTTGTTATGTGAATTTTCATGGAATATCACTTTTCCCATGTTTCTTATGAATTTTTGCACTTTGATGAAAAAAATCATATTTCATATCAAAATCCATATTTTTTATGACTTTCCCTTGTTTATGATGATTTTTTGCATTTTAAAGTAAACAATCACTTTTCATATCATAGTCGACCCCAAACATGTGAAAATAGTCAAAGAAAACTGCCCCATTAAGCTGAACACATTCGTTTGTCTGAAAAACCGCTTTCCCTTGCTCGTAGAGCGCTGAGACTTGCGGAATCGCATTTTCAGCGCCAGAGAAGCACAATGCAGAGAGCACACTTCGCCGAGGCAGGAAACGAGCCAGATCGATGAAAAATGTGGAAAGTTGACTTTGTTATGTGAATTTTCATGGAATATCACTTTTCCCATGTTTCTTATGAATTTTTGCACTTTGATGAAAAAAATCATATTTCATATCAAAATCCATATTTTTTATGACTTTGCCCTTTTTATAATGATTTTTTGCATTTTAAAGTAAACAATCACTTTTCATATCATAGTCGACCCCAAACATGTGAAAATAGTCAAAGAAAACTGCCCCATTAAGCTGAACACATTCGTTTGTCTGAAAAACCGCTTTCCCTTGCTCGTAGAGCGCTGAGACTTGCGGAATCGCATTTTCAGCGCCAGAGAAGCACAATGCAGAGAGCACACTTCGCCGAGGCAGGAAACGAGCCAGTTCGATGAAAAATGTGGAAAGTTGACTTTGTTATGTGAATTTTCATGGAATATCACTTTTCCCATGTTTCTTATGAATTTTTGCACTTTGATGAAAAAAATCATATTTCATATCAAAATCCATATTTTTTATGACTTTCCAATGTTTCTTATGAATTTTTGCATTTTAAAGTAAACAATCACTTTTCATATCATAGTCGACCCCAAACATGTGAAAATAGTCAAAGAAAACTGCCCCATTAAGCTGCACACATTCGTTTGTCTGAAAAACCGCTTTCCCTTGCTCGTAGAGCGCTGAGACTTGCGGAATCGCATTTTCAGCGCCAGAGAAGCACAATGCAGAGAGCACACTTCGCCGAGGCAGGAAACGAGCCAGATCGATGAAAAATGTGGAAAGTTGACTTTGTTATGTGAATTTTCATGGAATATCACTTTTCCCATGTTTCTTATGAATTTTTGCACTTTGATGAAAAAAATCATATTTCATATCAAAATCCATATTTTTTATGACTTTCCAATGTTTCTTATGAATTTTTTGCATTTTAAAGTAAACAATCACTTTTCATATCATAGTCGACCCCAAACATGTGAAAATAGTCAAAGAAAACTGCCCCATTAAGCTGAACACATTCGTTTGTCTGAAAAACCGCTTTCCCTTGCTCGTAGAGCGCTGAGACTTGCGGAATCGCATTTTCAGCGCCAGAGAAGCACAATGCAGAGAGCACACTTCGCCGAGGCAGGAAACGAGCCAGTTCGATGAAAAATGTGGAAAGTTGACTTTGTTATGTGAATTTTCATGGAATATCACTTTTCCCATGTTTCTTATGAATTTTTGCACTTTGATGAAAAAAATCATATTTCATATCAAAATCCATATTTTTTATGACTTTGCCCTTTTTATAATGATTTTTTGCATTTTAAAGTAAACAATCACTTTTCATATCATAGTCGACCCCAAACATGTGAAAATAGTCAAAGAAAACTGCCCCATTAAGCTGAACACATTCGTTTGTCTGAAAAACCGCTTTCCCTTGCTCGTAGAGCGCTGAGACTTGCGGAATCGCATTTTCAGCGCCAGAGAAGCACAATGCAGAGAGCACACTTCGCCGAGGCAGGAAACGAGCCAGTTCGATGAAAAATGTGGAAAGTTGACTTTGTTATGTGAATTTTCATGGAATATCACTTTTCCCATGTTTCTTATGAATTTTTGCACTTTGATGAAAAAAATCATATTTCATATCAAAATCCATATTTTTTATGACTTTGCCCTTTTTATAATGATTTTTTGCATTTTAAAGTAAACAATCACTTTTCATATCATAGTCGACCCCAAACATGTGAAAATTGTCAAAGAAAACTGCCCCATTAAGCTGAACACATTCGTTTGTCTGAAAAACCGCTTTCCCTTGCTCGTAGAGCGCTGAGACTTGCGGAATCGCATTTTCAGCGCCAGAGAAGCACAATGCAGAGAGCACACTTCGCCGAGGCAGGAAACGAGCCAGTTCGATGAAAAATGTGGAAAGTTGACTTTGTTATGTGAATTTTCATGGAATATCACTTTTCCCATGTTTCTTATGAATTTTTGCACTTTGATGAAAAAAATCATATTTCATATCAAAAGCCATATTTTTTATGACTTTCCAATGTTTCTTATGAATTTTTGCATTTTAAAGTAAACAATCACTTTTCATATCATAATCGACCCCAAGCATGTGAAAATAGTCAATGAAAACTGCCCCATTAAGCTGAACACATTCGTTTGTCTGAAAAACCGCTTTCCCTTGCTCGTAGAGCGCTGAGACTTGCGGAATCGCATTTTCAGCGCCAGAGAAGCACAATGCAGAGAGCTCACTTCGCCGAGGCAGGAAACGAGCCAGTTCGATGAAAAATGTGGAAAGTTGACTTTGTTATGTGAATTTTCATGGAATATCACTTTTCCCATGTTTCGTATGAATTTTTGCACTTTGATGAAAAATATCATATTTCATATCAAAATCCATATTTTTTATGACTTTGCCCTTTTTATAATGATTTTTTGCATTTTAAAGTAAACAATCACTTTTCATATCATAGTCGACCCCAAACATGTGAAAATAGTCAAAGAAAACTGCCCCATTAAGCTGAACACATTCGTTTGTCTGAAAAACCGCTTTCCCTTGCTCGTAGAGCGCTGAGACTTGCGGAATCGCATTTTCAGCGCCAGAGAAGCACAATGCAGAGAGCACACTTCGCCGAGGCAGGAAACGAGCCAGATCGATGAAAAATGTGGAAAGTTGACTTTGTTATGTGAATTTTCATGGAATATCACTTTTCCCATGTTTCTTATGAATTTTTGCACTTTGATGAAAAAAATCATATTTCATATCAAAATCCATATTTTTTATGACTTTCCAATGTTTCTTATGAATTTTTGCATTTTAAAGTAAACAATCACTTTTCATATCATAGTCGACCCCAAACATGTGAAAATAGTCAAAGAAAACTGCCCCATTAAGCTGAACACATTCGTTTGTCTGAAAAACCGCTTTCCCTTGCTCGTAGAGCGCTGAGACTTGCGGAATCGCATTTTCAGCGCCAGAGAAGCACAATGCAGAGAGCACACTTCGCCGAGGCAGGAAACGAGCCAGATCGATGAAAAATGTGGAAAGTTGACTTTGTTATGTGAATTTTCATGGAATATCACTTTTCCCATGTTTCTTATGAATTTTTGCACTTTGATGAAAAAAATCATATTTCATATCAAAATCCATATTTTTTATGACTTTCCAATGTTTCTTATGAATTTTTGCATTTTAAAGTAAACAATCACTTTTCATATCATAGTCGACCCCAAACATGTGAAAATAGTCAAAGAAAACTGCCCCATTAAGCTGAACACATTCGTTTGTCTGAAAAACCGCTTTCCCTTGCTCGTAGAGCGCTGAGACTTGCGGAATCGCATTTTCAGCGCCAGAGAAGCACAATGCAGAGAGCACACTTCGCCGAGGCAGGAAACGAGCCAGTTCGATGAAAAATGTGGAAAGTTGACTTTGTTATGTGAATTTTCATGGAATATCACTTTTCCCATGTTTCTTATGAATTTTTGCACTTTGATGAAAAATATCATATTTCATATCAAAATCCATATTTTTTATGACTTTGCCCTTTTTATAATGATTTTTTGCATTTTAAAGTAAACAATCACTTTTCATATCATAGTCGACCCCAAACATGTGAAAATAGTCAAAGAAAACTGCCCCATTAAGCTGAACACGTTCGTTTGTCTGAAAAACCGCTTTCCCTTGCTCGTAGAGCGCTGAGACTTGCGGAATCGCATTTTCAGCGCCAGAGAAGCACAATGCAGAGAGCACACTTCGCCGAGGCAGGAAACGAGCCAGATCGATGAAAAATGTGGAAAGTTGACTTTGTTATGTGAATTTTCATGGAATATCACTTTTCCCATGTTTCTTATGAATTTTTGCACTTTGATGAAAAAAATCATATTTCATATCAAAATCCATATTTTTTATGACTTTGCCCTTTTTATAATGATTTTTTGCATTTTAAAGTAAACAATCACTTTTCATATCATAGTCGACCCCAAACATGTGAAAATAGTCAAAGAAAACTGCCCCATTAAGCTGAACACATTCGTTTGTCTGAAAAACCGCTTTCCCTTGCTCGTAGAGCGCTGAGACTTGCGGAATCGCATTTTCAGCGCCAGAGAAGCACAATGCAGAGAGCACACTTCGCCGAGGCAGGAAACGAGCCAGTTCGATGAAAAATGTGGAAAGTTGACTTTGTTATGTGAATTTTCATGGAATATCACTTTTCCCATGTTTCTTATGAATTTTTGCACTTTGATGAAAAAAATCATATTTCATATCAAAATCCATATTTTTATGACTTTCCAATGTTTCTTATGAATTTTTGCATTTTAAAGTAAACAATCACTTTTCATATCATAGTCGACCCCAAACATGTGAAAATAGTCAAAGAAAACTGCCCCATTAAGCTGAACACATTCGTTTGTCTGAAAAACCGCTTTCCCTTGCTCGTAGAGCGCTGAGACTTGCGGAATCGCATTTTCAGCGCCAGAGAAGCACAATGCAGAGAGCACACTTCGCCGAGGCAGGAAACGAGCCAGTTCGATGAAAAATGTGGAAAGTTGACTTTGTTATGTGAATTTTCATGGAATATCACTTTTCCCATGTTTCTTATGAATTTTTGCACTTTGATGAAAACAATCATATTACATATCAAAATCCATATTTTTTATGACTTTGCCCTTTTTATAATGATTTTTTGCATTTTAAAGTAAACAATCACTTTTCATATCATAGTCGACCCCAAACATGTGAAAATAGTCAAAGAAAACTGACCCATTAAGCTGAACACATTCGTTTGTCTGAAAAACCGCTTTCCCTTGCTCGTAGAGCGCTGAGACTTGCGGAATCGCATTTTCAGCGCCAGAGAAGCACAATGCAGAGAGCACACTTCGCCGAGGCAGGAAACGAGCCAGTTCGATGAAAAATGTGGAAAGTTGACTTTGTTATGTGAATTTTCATGGAATATCACTTTTCCCATGTTTCTTATGAATTTTTGCACTTTGATGAAAAAAATCATATTTCATATCAAAATCCATATTTTTTATGACTTTGCCCTTTTTATAATGATTTTTTGCATTTTAAAGTAAACAATCACTTTTCATATCATAGTCGACCCCAAACATGTGAAAATAGTCAAAGAAAACTGCCCCATTAAGCTGAACACATTCGTTTGTCTGAAAAACCGCTTTCCCTTGCTCGTAGAGCGCTGAGACTTGCGGAATCGCATTTTCAGCGCCAGAGAAGCACAATGCAGAGAGCACACTTCGCCGAGGCAGGAAACGAGCCAGTTCGATGAAAAATGTGGAAAGTTGACTTTGTTATGTGAATTTTCATGGAATATCACTTTTCCCATGTTTCTTATGAATTTTTGCACTTTGATGAAAAAAATCATATTTCATATCAAAATCCATATTTTTTATGACTTTCCCTTGTTTATGATGATTTTTTGCATTTTAAAGTAAACAATCACTTTTCATATCATAGTCGACCCCAAACATGTGAAAATAGTCAAAGAAAACTGACCCATTAAGCTGAACACATTCGTTTGTCTGAAAAACCGCTTTCCCTTGCTCGTAGAGCGCTGAGACTTGCGGAATCGCATTTTCAGCGCCAGAGAAGCACAATGCAGAGAGCACACTTCGCCGAGGCAGGAAACGAGCCAGTTCGATGAAAAATGTGGAAAGTTGACTTTGTTATGTGAATTTTCATGGAATATCACTTTTCCCATGTTTCTTATGAATTTTTGCACTTTGATGAAAAAAATCATATTTCATATCAAAATCCATATTTTTTATGACTTTCCAATGTTTCTTATGAATTTTTGCATTTTAAAGTAAACAATCACTTTTCATATCATAGTCGACCCCAAACATGTGAAAATAGTCAAAGAAAACTGCCCCATTAAGCTGAACACATTCGTTTGTCTGAAAAACCGCTTTCCCTTGCTCGTAGAGCGCTGAGACTTGCGGAATCGCATTTTCAGCGCCAGAGAAGCACAATGCAGAGAGCACACTTCGCCGAGGCAGGAAACGAGCCAGTTCGATGAAAAATGTGGAAAGTTGACTTTGTTATGTGAATTTTCATGGAATATCACTTTTCCCATGTTTCTTATGAATTTTTGCACTTTGATGAAAAAAGTCATATTTCATATCAAAATCCATATTTTTTATGACTTTGCCCTTTTTATAATGATTTTTTGCATTTTAAAGTAAACAATCACTTTTCATATCATAGTCGACCCCAAACATGTGAAAATAGTCAAAGAAAACTGCCCCATTAAGCTGAACACATTCGTTTGTCTGAAAAACCGCTTTCCCTTGCTCGTAGAGCGCTGAGACTTGCGGAATCGCATTTTCAGCGCCAGAGAAGCACAATGCAGAGAGCACACTTCGCCGAGGCAGGAAACGAGCCAGATCGATGAAAAATGTGGAAAGTTGACTTTGTTATGTGAATTTTCATGGAATATCACTTTTCCCATGTTTCTTATGAATTTTTGCACTTTGATGAAAAAAATCATATTTCATATCAAAATCCATATTTTTTATGACTTTGCCCTTTTTATAATGATTTTTTGCATTTTAAAGTAAACAATCACTTTTCATATCATAGTCGACCCCAAACATGTGAAAATAGTCAAAGAAAACTGCCCCATTAAGCTGAACACATTCGTTTGTCTGAAAAACCGCTTTCCCTTGCTCGTAGAGCGCTGAGACTTGCGGAATCGCATTTTCAGCGCCAGAGAAGCACAATGCAGAGAGCACACTTCGCCGAGGCAGGAAACGAGCCAGATCGATGAAAAATGTGGAAAGTTGACTTTGTTATGTGAATTTTCATGGAATATCACTTTTCCCATGTTTCTTATGAATTTTTGCACTTTGATGAAAAAATCATATTTCATATCAAAATCCATATTTTTTATGACTTTCCAATGTTTCTTATGAATTTTTTGCATTTTAAAGTAAACAATCACTTTTCATATCATAGTCAACCCCAAACATGTGAAAATAGTCAAAGAAAACTGCCCCATTAAGCTGAACACATTCGTTTGTCTGAAAAACCGCTTTCCCTTGCTCGTAGAGCGCTGAGACTTGCGGAATCGCATTTTCAGCGCCAGAGAAGCACAATGCAGAGAGCACACTTCGCCGAGGCAGGAAACGAGCCAGTTCGATGAAAAATGTGGAAAGTTGACTTTGTTATGTGAATTTTCATGGAATATCACTTTTCCCATGTTTCTTATGAATTTTTGCACTTTGATGAAAAAAATCATATTTCATATCAAAATCCATATTTTTTATGACTTTGCCCTTTTTATAATGATTTTTTGCATTTTAAAGTAAACAATCACTTTTCATATCATAGTCGACCCCAAACATGTGAAA